>NW_010312739.1:33498-54593 GCF_000700745.2 Antrostomus carolinensis
ACTTCACAGTGGACAAAGGGGGCTGAGCCAGTGAGTTCTTGAGATCTTTGTAATCTCCACTGATGACTCATTTTTTATCTGTATCTCATTTAACTGTCTCTGGATCAAATTGTCCTTTGTTGTAAATCCATGAAGCTTCATGCATTTTGTTGTACATGTGTCACCTGAGGAATTTACCCAAATTCTTTGCAATATGTCAAACTGGTGAATGAACTCAGCATTTCCTCTCTAATATTAAAGGTTCATAAGACATTTTGGGCTTTAAAAGTTAAAATTTTGTTACCAGCAAGCACAAAGATACATTCTGCCATTGTTGAACAGAAAGACAATGTTGTGCCACATTTATGACTCTTTCCTCATGCAGCTCTGTCCGTCAGGGATATAATTTCAGAAATTTTCCAAATGCTATATGTTCAGTTGATTTTTTTTTTCTTTCTGTCTAGGTTTGCATAGATTTTAGACTATTTTCTCTTAAAAGAAAAAACACTTCAAAGTGAAATATTCTGTTAGATTCAGTCACACCTATTCTAGTAAGAAAACTTGTTCTTAATAGCTCCTCTTGTTATTATCAGTTCTTTCAGCACAATGTGAATTTTTTCTTGGTTTTCTTCAGTAGTTTTGTTTTATAGTGAATCGTGTTATTCTAAATTATTTTCTGTCAGTCAGGGGGAAGGGCTAAAAATAACTACCAGTAAGAGAGAGGTAGTCTGTGGTTCTTGGACATAATATTGGTGTTGCATATGCAAAATCACCTTTGCTGTGGGTGACACCATGCAACTCTGCAGGTTCTTGAACTGTTGCTGTTGTGATTGGTAATAAGGGTAGATACAAGGCTCTTCTGGGGTGAGGGAAATTTATTTAATTGCCTTTCCCAAAAGTTAACTGCTGTTGGAAGTGGAGCTTGGGATATGTTGAAACCATACTTTTGCGTTTTTCCTTGATGATAGTATTGATTTTTTAAAGAGTCACATCTAAGCATAAAAAAATTACCTGTGATCAGTATATTACTTCAGTTCTTGGCCAGTGTAACTGGTAGTGGAAGCACGTTGCTAGGACTCCTTCTCTAAGACGTGCCCTCTATGACTTGCAGATAAATCCCATGGCATGGGAAAGCGGAAAACTGAAGAAAGTGTCAGACTTCATTTATTTTCATTTTTTTCCTCTGTTCAATTAATCTGATCTGTTCAATCTGTTCAATTCTTCCTTCCATTAGAAGGAGTGACTACCCCTCTATCCCCTTCTAACTGCAGATTTCTTACTCCCAAAGGTGTCTCTGGAATGTGAGGGACTAAAGCAGCAGGAGTTGCTAAAAGCCACTAATTAGAAAATTAATAGTTAAGGATATGTGAGGAATTCTCTCCTCATATGGGATTTAGATACAATATTTCACTTCTAGTTTCTGTCAGCACTAGGTCCAGCAATAGCCTCCTTGGATTTTGCCTAGTAGAACAAATGTTCTCTGTGGAATTAGCAGTAAAGCATTGTATATTCTATTGCATGGAAGCTTTAAAGGGAACTGGCTGATCAGTCTCACCTCTGTCTGCTGTAGCTACTTCTGCTGTTGGAGGAAGTGAAAGTTCAGGGATCATATGATGGAGCTATGCGACGGAAAAGGGCTTTTGAAAACAGGGAAGTTTGCCCTTCAGGGAGAGTAAGATTCATAACAGGGAAGGGCCTGGGTGGAAGTTAATTCAGTCAAGACAAAGATCAAAGTTTAATGAATGCAGCATCTATGTGATATTTGGGACAGTTTGGCTAAAAGTTGCCTTGAGAATCAATAATGGTACCTCCTCTTTGAGTACCAACAAGTCAAAGAATTTGCACTGAACATGCTTGTGATGCTCAAGGCACAACCCAACAGGGTTGGAGGAGAGGAACTCCAAAAAGATTAGTGGAACCACAAAAAACATTTCTTTCTGCTACTGTGGCAAAGATGACGTTAACTGTCCTGTGTGTTACTGATTGGCCGTGGTGAGGACTTGTTGCAGCACCAGGCAGGGGTTGGCAACACTCCTGCAATTCATCAAGCAGTGCACCAGGTGGGAGACTGTAACCAACACAGGGTAACTATCAGCTGAGATAAGCAATCAAGCCCAAAATACCTCATTTTCAGCAGTGAAAACTAATCCTAATAATGTCTATTCCAGAAATGCTACCTTCATGATTTTTTTATTTATTTTTTTATTTATTTATTTCAGAGAGAAAAATCCCTGGCTGTTTGTAATCATTCCTAGTGATGGTTCAAATATGCAGTAAATGCAACAGTGTCTTGATCCTAATTTGTTCTTGTTCACAACTGTAGCCCTTCTAGATTTCAAAGGGTATATTGATATATATTGATACTGATTATAACATTGCATTTTTCCTTACTGCTTTCTAAAGTTTTGGATCAGTGCTTTTGCTGGCCATGTAACAGTATAATCTTTACCAGCTGTGGAGAAGACTTTGTTCTATTGCATAAGGGTTTTTTTATTTTGTTTGTTTTATGGAGGCATGGTGCTGCCAGTGCCTTGAACATTTGCAAATACCAGAGAATTGATAGGTTAAGTATTGCAGGGCTAAGAGCTTCTCACTGTTTAAAGTTACTTATAATTTGAATTAAGAGCCAAAGCTAAAAGTTCTACAACCTAATACTGCTAAAATGGGTGTGCTTGAGTCTAAACTGAAGCTCTCCTGCTTCAGGAACTAAAAAAAGGTATTTCATAGACTAAAAATAGCATTGAATATCAGGAAGTCAAGTTATATCAATTTAATAGTAAATTAATGTTCCTTCATATACATCATTATCTCCTATTATAAGCTGTGCAGCTGTTCATGAAATCTGCAACCAGTCTATAGCTTGTGACATATCTTAAACAGATATTTTATCAAAAAACCCACCACGTCTAACTTTGTAGTCATCAATTTGGAATTTCTTACATTTACCTGTTAACAAATGCCTACCTTTCTATATATATATATATGTATTCCAGCACTGTCATGTGTGTTTTCTAACCATGATCCACATTTAATGCTTCTTCATTACCTTTAAGCATGTAAGGAGCACTGAAAATGCACTTGGAACTTGTACATGTCATGGTCAAGTTTAATCTTTTATGATTTAAAGAAGCTGAACTTGTAAGATAGAAAATAGTGCAATAATTGCTTCTTATTTTGGAAAATACTGTATTGGAAATATCTTCATTTAGTCATTTATAGAGGACTGTCTTCAGCCACATCATTGGAGGTGCTGCAGTTCTTCCATCACAGGAAGATGACTACAGTCTTAGAATTAGTAGCAATCCTCCTTGGGTTCATGTACGCCTGTGATTTTTCCAACTTATATATACGCTGCTTTTCAAAGTTAAATTGTTGTTCTTTTGGTAGATTATTGGATGCAGTTCCCTGTTAATGGAATTATTCTTGACTGAGGACTAGAGAGAGAATGAATGATGAAGATCTGCTAAATTTTCTAAAAAACCCTAAACACATGACTTCAAGCTGCACAGTTGGTTCCATACTGAAAACAATATATTTGAAAGCTTAAATGAAGATTAGGTATATTCTGGTATGAGATGTGAATATGAGATAACCATTTTTTTTTCCTAGGATGCCAAATTTAACAGGTTTTGAAAATTATACTATTCTTTGCCTGAAGACTGATCATTCTGAAAAGTATACTTAGAAGCTATTTGGAATTCTTGCTCACTGACGGTGAATAATGGCACTTTCTATGAGTAATCTCATGTTTTCATCTCTCCAAGACCTCTAGGGAAAAAGAAAGGCAATTTGGAGAAATCGTTGTTTCCCCCCCTCTTTGTGAATTAACTTCACTAGTTAGAAATTGAGAGGTATCTGAAGTCCCTCACTATTCAAAAGGTTTGTTTCTGTTTGATTTTCACTCCACTTCTGTTTGTAGTAGGAGAAAAGCAGAATGGAAAGTTCATTTTTAGGGATTATACTACCTTGTTCTCCCTGGCATATCATATTTGTGTCAGGGTTAAGACAGATTTTCTTCTTTATGTTCTTTGAGTAGGGTCAGCAGCAATATAACGGATTACAAAATGGCATTGACTCTGGCTCTGGAATTAGAAGGACTATTCTTAAGGGAATAAGTGGTCATTTATTCAGGGGATGAGCCAGGACCACCTGCAGTGATGTATTTTTCTACATAGACAAATGAACTGTGAAGTAAAGGTTCATTAAGCAAAGAAAATCAAGTATGCAGAAAACTCTAAAAGTTACCGAATACAATCTAGGTGAACAGGAACTGAAAGGAGTTTAGAAAAGTGATGGTGTCATACAACTGAAAGGTTTTCAGAAACAAATACTTGTCAGAGCTATATATATTTTTTTTTAATTTCTTATGTCTCCAAATATTTCTTAGTAACCTCTTGCCTATTATAATTGCTTATTTGCACTGGAATTGTTGCAAAGTTGACAATTTTAAAGTGTAGCATCAGCTGGGTTTTCAGAACTAGGCTTTTATATTGTTAAAACAATATAAAGGTCCTTGTCCAGAAGAAGGACCTTTATATTATTGACACTTGGACACTTCAATGGACCCGTGAGGAAGGGTAATAACAAGTGGGACTAAGAACACTGAATTTGGTCCTACATTAATGCCTGTTGTAGCCTTGAGGGCTTGTTTATATTGTCAGTCTAAGCTATTGCTTCTAAGGGCCTGTTTTATATATTGATTTTACAAAGATTTATTTTAAACAAATCTCCTCTGATTACATGTTACATGAACCATCTGCAGCCCCTGGTTCTTCATTAAGAGGAGAATTTTTACTTTGGGGGTTTCCTCTACCTTGCTCCTGTGTCCACTGAGTTAACTATGGGGATCATGCACTTTTTCTTTCTTTGTGGGTGCCCAGTTTCACCTTATGCACAATTCTTTATATGTGTAGAAGTGCTCTTTGTTCATGCTATTATTCATAAACCAGTTCCATGGTCACATTCCTTTCCTGATGGTAATTAACTATTGGTGATTATGTTCCTGGGGTCTCTAGTATCATCCTCTGTCTGTATTTGAAGGCTTCTGCCATCATCTTGTGACTGTCAATAATTCTGACAGCAGTTTTGGATATCTTTTGTGTGACCTGGGGATACTTAATCACAGCTTGATGTTAAATTTAGAGCATGGCTGTAGCATTTAGCATATGTTTCTTTCCTTTACAGTTGGGTACTGATCTTGCCTTCTAGAAGCTATTTAATTTTTAATTCTGTGTTTTCTCTATTGAAATGAAGTAAGTAATCCTCTCACCCCCTAAAACATCTGAAACAATAAATCTAAAACTAATGGTGTAATACTTGAATTGAATAGTGCAGAACAGCTGGAAAACTCCCTTATTACTGGTCCTGGGGATTCTCTCTCTTGGAGATTATCTACTTCATATATACAACGCGCATGCATGTATCTCTCTTGCTACCAGAGGTTCTTGGCAGATCTGTTTTTCTGTATATCAGCTTAATGGTCTGGGATTTCTTTCGTAACAGTTATTTCAGTAATTTTCTCTTATATGTAATTTTCATTCCCAATAATTTATTGAATCGATGTTTGTATTTAAAACTTTGGATACAATAGAAGCAAAATATTGAGCAGCTCATGTTCCCTTCAGTTGAATTCCATGTTTATGCAAAACAACTCAAGAGAAACTTAGAGTAGTTGTCTGTAATCAGAGTTGTCTACAACGCAATGAGATAATGTTTTAATAGAATGGAATCTTTCCTTAATTCAAGGTAGCAAATCAATTCTTAATATCATTTCTTCTAAGCTATATGTTGGATTGTAATGGACAATTTTTAACTGCTATCTTTTGTACACCATGGGGAAAAAGTTACAGAGGAAAAAGCAAATCTGAGAAAATATTTATAAACTTTCATATGTAAAAGGAGCTATCCTATATAAAATGCCTCATGTTTTTATAAAATGAAATTTCTACTTGGAAATACAATAATTTGAGAAAAGAAGTGGGGTATTTAAAAAAAAGCCTTGTAACATTGGAGGTTGTGTTTAGAAAACACTTGTGTGCCAGTGTGTGGCAGACACTATTAGAGAGCTGTACTCAGGATTCTCTGAACTGCTGAAAGAGAGAATTGTACTCATTTTAAATCCAGCTTTGAAAAAGCTTACTTGAATAAGATACTGAATTATGTCAGTAACTTGAAGAAATTTTAAAGGAGATGTACTGAAATGGTATGATATGGTCTAACCTTAAATCTGTCCCTGTAATTTTTATTTCTTGCAACTCTATGGAGGGGAGAGAATTATTAGATGAATGGATCCATTTTCTCCCCACCTGGGTACATGGTTTTATTTTAAATATTTCCCAAGATTTTTTTGTAGCTGTAATCATAGTCCCACATGACTTGCACAAAACTTCTGAAATGGGTGCCGTGGAAGCTTTTACATGTTTTGGCCCTTCTGGTCAGTATATTTTAGAGAGTATTGAAGAGAGATTCATTTGATCATGATATGATCAGAAATATATTTTTCCAGATGAAAATGAAATCTGTAATTCTGCAGGGTTCTAAAATGAATCATATTTTATCTATTGATGTGATTATGTCTTGCATAAAAATACTCCTTATGAGAAGTAGTAGACAATTATAGTAGTGGTTTTACTAGAAAATAAAAGAATGTAACAGGTAGAGCAACACTTTAAAAATTTGAGTAGTGTATAAATAAGAACATTTATCCCTCTTCCCAGTACTGCTTTCTGTTAAGAAACAAATAAAATACCAGAATTCCCCTTTCTAAGCCCCAGTTAACTTGGCATTTCTTTTGGTTGGGCCTCTCTAACTATCAGTTTATACAGTGATAGGAAAGCCACTAGAATCATCAGTTGTTTTCTCGTCGGTTGGTGATACTGTTCTTCTTTTTCCCGAAAGGGCATTTTTAGATCCCTACATATTCTTATTCCTCAAATCTGGGCTTCTGGCTTGCTGAATGGCAATCACAGCTAATAGCTCCCTTCAGCAAACTGTACCTCCCTCTTTAACTTTGCCTTTGGAACAAATAGCCATTTTAAGTTTGTATTAGATATGAGTTTTGAACTGGATTGTACAGTACCCTCCTAATGTGAAAGCTATGACTTTATAACAGTCTTTATAAAGCATACCTCCATACTCATCACGTTCTCATTTCTCTGTGTTCTGGGTATATGTATTCTATAAATAACTTTACCTTTCATAGTCTCTATACATGCCAAAATAAATTGAAACCTAAAATTAAAGTACAAAAGTAATTTATTCCTGAAAAATACAATTAGTATTTATCATCTTAGCCACTTGGTACTTCCCCTTTCTTTCCAGCACTCACTGTTTACATTGCCATCCTCCTTGGTCTGTTCTTCCAACTTAATATTTATGTGTCATTATTAAAGAGAACAAATGCTTTTCATAGCACCATCTATGCTCAGAATCTGGAGGAAAATTTAAGGCGTATTATAAGCAGTATACGTACTGCTTACTTTGCAGTATCTTAAGTTCCACATATTAAGAAAACGTTCAGATTTTCTTCATACAATCAAGATCGCCATAGATGCCTTCCACATATCCTGGTTGGAAACATTCAGTTGTGTGTTTTCATTAATTAGTATTGAATGGAAAGATACTTCATTCTGGTATTTCCACCGCTTCCAGGCTGGGTAAGGAGCTTGTCTCCAGTAAGTGGGATTTTTCTGTTTAGAAGCCCACTGAAGGAAGAGGTCACGCCACAACTGTAACTGTGTGTTGTGCTCTACCTTACTAAGTTAAACTCTTCTGGCTGGCAGCTTTTTCTGTGGTCTGCCTCTTATATGCAGTCTTCTGCAAGTTGTTAGTTGTTAGACAGACTTGATCAAACAGCTGGATCCCCTCATGAGTCCCAATCATTTTCACATGGCTACATTTTATTATTATCTCATTCTTAATATGGTCGTGCCAATTTACCACAAGCAGCTTGTTTCCCAGAGTAGCAGATTTTTGCTAAAGGCCGCCTTTTGCAAATCAAGGTTGATGTTACATACATTGTGATAAAAACCATGGAATATGTGTGTATCTTGAAAAGCCTGAGCATTTTGTGCCCCATAAGAGTTCATACCAGCTTCAGGTCATTCAAACTGATTTGCATACCTGCTGTATTTCTTATAGTCTATTTGAGAGCATTTTGCTGCCCCACAAGATGTAAGCTCTTAACCTTTGTGTTTAGGAGATCAGTACATCAGTGAACACCAGAGCCTCTGTGCAGTCTGCACTTACTGCAGGACTGTTGGGCCCTGCGACTTTGTACTCCGTACTCTCAAGATTGAGGAGGATGTAGAGTGATGTTGGCTCTCCCTCACTGCTGGTAGTTGCTGTTTTGCCATACTCTTTAGCTCACTGTTGATTTAGATTTCACCTCTTTGTAATTGCTTTTCAGCAGGGTTAGTCATCTGGAAAGACCATAGTGCATCCTAGTCCAATGCTTTTCTGAAATCAGGCACGTCCTCAACACCAGTTGCAGAAGTAAGCAGAAAACCTTTTTGCCAACCTTGGAGTTGTCTGTGGTTTGCCTCAGGGACTGGATTTATTACAGTGTCTCTCTGTCTCTTCAAAAGTAGAATAAAAATTTTCTCTTTCTACATTTTGAATCTCCCAAGGGAAAAAAAAAAATGGCTCAGGCAAGATATTTCAGAAGTCCTCATAATATCTCTTGGGATGTTATCATCAGAATCAACTTACTCACTGGTGATCTTTATGGATATCACTGCATAGCATATGCGTACATCAGTCTGTTCAGATCACTGCTTGCTATACTAGGACCTGCTGATATGCCATCTACTTCCAGATTTACTTTCTTCAGCATCTGATCAAAGGCAGTCTGCCTTTTCCACTGAGATTTCACCTTTGTTGTTACCCTGCCTAAGCTAGTTTGTGGTTTTCTGAGTTTACAGTGCTTCCTTGGCTTTTGGTCCACCATCCAGCCATATTTATTCTCTATTCCACAAGATTCTCCCTCTTTTCTGAAAGTATCAAGATGTATTTTTATTTCAGTACAGCTCATTAGTTAGTCCTTCCTAGTGATCTCCCCCTTTTAATCTGAATGTGTTTCCCAGTTTGGAGACTCACAGGAATTTTCTGGTGCTGCAGGAGTCTTCTGTCAGCGACTTCATAGCTGCTGGTCCATCTCCATATGATCCCGTATGTTCTCTTTCCTTTGGCTTTCTGCTTTGCACTAGTCAGCAAAGTCTTCTGCCATCTGTGCTTCCTAGCTGCCCTCTTGCTCCCCAGTACCTAGTACAAATGAAACAATGCATTTTCAAAGCTCTTGTAGTCTCCTATTCAGGAGATCTTACTTACCTTTCTCATCATATTGCTTTTTCACTTCAGGCTATTCTAGGACAGTGATTCTGGCTGGACTTTTGAGCAGCTCAAGTAAAGTTACCCAGATGAAGTCTGGATATATTGCAGATGACAAGTTTGTGTAACTATGTGCTCTGTGAAGGCTCTGGCACTGAAGTGTTGCAATTGCTGCTAGTCTGACAGGACAGTATCTGTTGTGGTTTTGAGTTTATAATAGAGAATTTGAGCATGTTTCTAGGTGTTTAGATTTGTGCTGAAACTTCATACTGTGTATTTGGAGAATATGGGATCCTGCAAATGGTACTGTTAATGTTTCACATAGATTTTGAATGCTGTACCTGACTTTGTCTAACTTTGTTTCAGATTTTTTAGCAACTCCCAGCTGCTCACCTTTAGCTGGAGATGAAGCAAATCTTTTTTCAGTAATACTCCCTTAGAGCCATAAATGCTAGTCACTAATAAGTGAGGAGAACTGAAACGGATGCCAGAAAATTAAAATCAATTTATTTTATGCATAACAGTAACAAGGCATTTTATCTCGGTGACAAACAGCGCTATCCTAAGTATTCATTTGATCTAGTGGCTTTGATATCTGTTGCTATTAATATCTGTGAAGCACTCATTAACAAGCCTGCAGCTTTTGGGGATATAGCTGAATAGTAAGGAAAACTAGATGTGTAAATAAACTGACCTATAAGTAACAATTTTTTTTTTTTTTTTTAAGAAAAAAACAACCAACCAAACAAAAGGAAAATATGCTAAAGCTAATCCAGCATAATACAGAAGATTAATAGCCATAGGTGTTTAATGAATACTATCTTATAAATAAAAAAATAGTTATGAATGATGAAGAGTTTCTAAAATTAGAATTTGTCTCAGATGAGATATTTAGAGTAACTTTATGGAAGTCACGTTATGTGGCCATAGGAACAAATCAAACAATAAATGGATGACTAGCATAAATGCATAATTAATACTGTGCACCAAAGTGAACTGTAACAAAGCAGCTTTTATGTTCCCAGAAGATTGAAGGAAGATTTCTAAGAGCAAGTAATTTGCAATACAGAGCTGATGAAATAGCATTTGCAAATGTTTCTACTGCATTGGAAAGCTGAAAGGATACTTATCAATTCCCCTGGATAGCAAAGTAGGAATTGAAATGATTTCAATGTTTTCCCCCATTTCAGCAGCTGTGTACCTAACCTGGCATAAGCCCATAAGCTCTCTTTTAGCTTCTTCCTGTAAAAGTTGCTGCAAAACTCTTGTTTGATGGGTCCATACATCAGATTCATAGCTGTATCAGAAGCCTAAGTCAGTATTTATTTACATAACATAGTTCTTTCTTCTTCTTGAAATATCTCTAGTTTAGCCTATGTTTTTTAAGAAAACTACAATAAACTTCAATAACTGGATCAACACTAGTTTATGTCAGGTAAACCTACAGTTCAACAGGTTTCTTCATTTTCATTCTTTAGTTTATTATGATGGTACTAGTTGGATAAGGAAAGTTTTAATTATTGATGCTGTGATCAAATCTGATGGTGCTAGGAAAACTAGAACTTTATTTCTGTTCTTTGTGGCAGTCTATATGCAAATAACTCAGCTATCAGACAAGGAATCTGCATTAGAGCTCACTGGACATCTCTGCAAGTGAACAGAAGCATTGATTTTTTTGTTTTGTTTGGTTGGTGTTTTTTTGAGGTAATAGCATTAGGAAGGTCAAGGTCTGACTTGATTCATAGCTTAATCCTTTTAATATATTAACAATCTATGGAGGACTTGAAATTAAATAGAGCTGTTCATGCTGTTATTTACAATATTGCATAAAAAGAACTGTGATTAACCTGACAGCTATTAGTGTTGATGGCATGGTCCCTTCAAAGTAAGTGGTCTGACTGGGGCAGGATTTTTTTGTTTGAAACAGAAAAAAGATTCAGTGTTTTTACAACCAGATTTGATCCAGCTCCATGAAAAGTCAAAGTTTTTCAAATTCTGTTTAATCTGATTCCTGTTCTGTAGCCAGTATTACATTAAATTTACCATTCTAGCGGTGACTCATAGTATAACATGAGTGGTCTTTGACATCAGTGGACTGAGAATTCTCCTATGAGATGTCTTACCAGATAGTAGCTCTCTGAAAAACTCTCTGTTATGATATGAAATATGAAACATTAGAGAGGCAAGATTGCTGACAACACTGTAATATTGAAGGCATCTGTCTCATTCATAAATATATTATATTTGTTTTCACAAAAGCCAAGGAATGTCAGATCATACAAGAATCTATTTTGATTGGAGAAGTTTGGCACAGTTTCAGCTCCAGGGCATCATTATTTACATCACTCATTGACATAAACGTGATCTCTGATCACATCTTTGCTTTGAAGAAGCTGTATATGTTGATTCTGATTTGCAGAGTACATCTCCAAAGACATACGAACTGAACCCTGCAGAATTTGCTCAAATTATCAGTTCCTCTTTCTGTTTAGATTATAATAATGCTCAGAGTATTTCTGTGGTCACTGCTTACATTTCTGCGGTGTTCATGTATGCACGTCAGATATAGTGGAGTTTGCCAGTTTCCTTGCAGAGACAACTGCATAATAAATCCTTTTTGGAGTGCATTTTTTTTAAAAGTCGCACTATTTTCCTCTTTAGTGACAACCGTCATCTCATTGTGTTGCATCTCATCATGCAACTATCTCAAAATAACAAAAAAATATTCTACAAAACTGCTGACTGTGTGTAGTTTGATTACTTGTGTGATATTTTATAGGCAGGGCTACAGACTTGGAAAGTGATTAATTCTATACAAACTTAGGTATGTTTTCATTTTACAGGACGTAGTATACAGTTGTAGAGCTTATATAGAATAGATGACCAAATATGATACCAAAAACAAAAAACCAAACACCACCAAAAGAAAAAACAAAACAAAACAAAACAAAAAGCAAATAAAGTAATTGAATATTACTGAATTATTACAGGTCAGAATATTTCCAAAAGACTCTTTTTTTTTTTTTTTTTTTTTTTTTTTTTTTTTTTACATTGGAATTGGTAGGTTTTCTACTATTTTTCTGTGAAAAGTGGAGAAAAGGAAGAAGAAAAAGATGCAAGGACAATTCCTATATTCTAGTGCAAAGATTCGGGCTATTTAATATGGCTTTTATGCCAAGCTAACACTTCCACCATAAGGAAAAATACACGGAAACGATCTTTTAGCAAAGAAATGGAGGCCTTCAATCTGGGGTTTTGTTATCATTTCAGAGAAAGCTTTCTAAAAGCTTTTTCTAGTTGGGATGGAAGAATTTTGAAATTAGCATAAAGTAGAACTGTAATTCTTCAATCTGCTTTTGGAGTCACTTTGAGAAAGAAAAGTATTCCAGGAGATTTATTACCTTACATTCGAGCAGGTATCCTGAGAAAATCCATCTAATAACAGGAACAGGAGGAAAGATTGTATAGCTAATTTATAGCCAGTGTAGATGCTCCCAGGTGAAACAATGCTCTGGTTTAGGAAGAAGACTGGTTGACAATCCCTTTTTAGTTCTCCAGCTGTGTAGCCACATTTCTTTTCAATGGCTTACTTCCTGCATCTGGAAGTAGCTTCTCTTCCTCAGTGGTTTGTTGTTTAATGAGATATAAATACTCCTCTGAGATGCTTTCGTGATGATAAAATTCTCTTAAATTGCATGATTTTTCATGGTATTGTACATTAGGCTTGTGTGTCCTGTAGAGCAGTAGGGGTGAATCAGTATCATGTGATGAGAAAGGCTGGTGTTGTCACAACTCCTGCCAAGAGCTCTGCAGAATCTGCACAGTGAGCAGAAGAGGAATTTCAGGAAGGCAGAAAGCATAGTTTCATGGTTAAAGCAGTAGAAAGCTTTACACATGCTGGGAGGACTGGGTGTGCTGCCATTCGGGGGGACCACAACAGGGTGGAGAAATGGGTCAACAGAAAAATCATAAAGTTCCACAAAAGGAAATAATATTTACAAACAAGTGAAGTCTTGTGAAGTTGAGGAAACAAATCCATAAAGGACACTATGAAAAACACTTCCAGTAGTAAGCAAGCTGCTACGATTTCTTTTGGGAGGGAAATTCCATGCAACATTGACAGTCCCTTGAGACCTGTCTGAAAGTTGTACTGCAGTATATGTCCTTGCTTTTGATTTCCCAGGCTTTAGATCACACCTTAGCATCCGGTATCTATAGGCTTTTTGTCCTATCTGTTCAAGTACATGTATGAATAATGGTCTTCATTTGATTTCTTTTTTTACATTTCATTAGTCAAGATGGACTGGAAAGTTTCCCGTTTCAGATTTCAAATATCAATGGCAATAATCATGTGTGAAATACCTGAGAATGGGTTGTAGTGATAGCAAGAGATAGTTGCAGTTCCCCTCTCTCATAAGACTCTAGAGTAGTGACCTTCAGAAGAGGCAGACCACAGAGGGGTTGCAAGGACTTCTTCTACTAAGTAATTTTAAAGAACTAATAAAAAAAGAACTCCTTGGATATGAGCTC
This sequence comes from Antrostomus carolinensis, assembly GCF_000700745.2. Taxonomy (NCBI): domain Eukaryota; kingdom Metazoa; phylum Chordata; class Aves; order Caprimulgiformes; family Caprimulgidae; genus Antrostomus; species Antrostomus carolinensis. The sequence goes on from NW_010312739.1 coordinate 47,335, forward strand.
TTTCTAGATTGTTTTCACCTAGAAGTAAAATGCTAGTGAGTCAGCAAGAAAAAAAAAATCTTCTACATAATCTAAAATCTTTACAGTATTCTTGAGATCTGCTCCTGGGCAAATAGTCCCACTATACTGGAGGAAAATTAATAGAAAATGACTTATTAGTGTCTTTATAGTTCAAGACTCAACAACTCAGTGATTTATATTTTTGATTTAATCACACCAACTGATGTAAGAAATAACTGGAAATGCAGGTACGACCTTGCTTAAGCAGACTATATAAAATTCGATGTAGCAAAGCTTGTATATTGGAAATTGTGCAGTAATAAAATGTTTTCTGCATTGTGCCAACTATGTCAATACAAGATAATGGTTTAGGCAAATTATACGACTGAAGAATTAGAAATGTAACTGGAAGAAGGAAATATAATACTGGGTTTGTGGCAAGAACTCATTTTATATGATAAAACTAATTTGTGATTTGATCTTTAAAGCAGAACACAAAAAGAGTACTAAAGCACTTGAAATGCAAAGTATATTATAGAATAAAGGAAGTGTGAAGACAAAGTAGTAGTCTGACAGCAGCCTAGACAAGGGCAAAGGAACTCTTATTGGGCATAGCTAAACATTGTATTCTTAAGAAAATAATTTGGTTATTTGAAATAAGGAACTGATTAAGTTCAGGGGAGGGAGAGTAAGAAATAGTTTAAGAATACAAAGTTCAGGTTTAGAAATTTCATTTAATTGACTATATTTTTATCTTCACTTAAATCTTAATATATTCAGACAAAAGAGGAAAGTTACTGAACTAATAGAAGGACAGAAATTCAGCTTAGAAAATACAGTTCCTTATTAATGTGTTTCCCAGGATTCATGTGTTTGTGCAGAAAAGAGAAACAAAGGACTGAGAGTGACTTCATGCAGTAACACAGGTTGGAAGTGTGGGCCCAAAGAATACCCGCCCTGGAACAAACTTCCTGTCTTGTGGAACGTGTTCATGATCTTCTGTTGGGAAACGAGGCTTTTGTTCTGCCCATGCCCTCCACCAACTCTGGGCAGGAAGTCATGCAAGTGCTTTAGGTACAGTCTTATGATAAGCAAGGTTCAAAGCAGGCTTACACCCACTGGCTTGGAGCCCAGGCAGGTTGTTCTTATTTGCAAAATGCTGTATGGACATATTCATGCACTGCAAGGTGTTTCCATTGCAGTTTCCTTCGCTTTTCTTTTTCCATCCATGCTTAGCCTCCAAAAGTATTAAGCAGAATAGCTTAGAGTGATGTTGTAGCTCAATCTAGTGATTGTGAAGACTGATGAAGTAGGTGGGGGGCAGTTTCTGATATACTGGTCTATTGAATTATGTTCTTACATTCTCTGTCGGTGTAAGTATAGCTGCTTTTCAGACCCAACTTGTTGGCCCAGAATGTCTATATAAGGCTTTTGTCTCTTTAATGCTTGATGTAAAGACTTCCAGTGGAACATTAATCATTTTCCATTAAGTAGAACTGAGTAAAAACTGTCCATTCACCAGAACATGTGAGGTGTATGGTCATATACAAATAACTAACTAAAAGGAAATTTTCTGAGTAACCAAACGTTTGCACTGATGCTGAGTACTCCATTAGAAAATGACCTCAGGGATCAAAGAAAGGTTGATTGCAGTAGTTGGAGGTATTTCTTACTAGCAACAGTGATTTTTTTTTTTTTCTCAATCTCCCTCTTATTTATACCTCCATGTTGGGAGGAAGAGGACCTCAGCTATTCAGTGCAAACATCTTTAATACAAGTTAGATTTTTTTTTCCTTTTTTTTCAAAGGATTATTCCCCTCCTAGTACAGCTCCTCATAAAAATATAAATCCATTAATTTGTTAAAATACCCTAATGGCCTGGCACAAGTGCAGAGGATGTGATTATTCCTGAGTTATTAAGGGAAGGATCATTTAGATGCAGACGTTCACATTGCTTCATTGAAAGACTGTGTAAAACGATTGTTAAAATAGGTTTTTGGTCTATTAGGTTCCTCACTAATCTTTTGGGGGAACTCATTAACAAGCTCGAATGATAAAAGGCATAAGGATGGCTTTAATCAAGTGAAATTGTTAGTGGTGCATATCATGCATAAGATGCATTATAAGTTGTGTTTATGATGTGAGAAACCTTGTAATAGCATCTGATGCACTGCATAAATCACTGCATTCTTGGGACATGATAAATGCAGAGGAATTTAATTCTAGGACAGTTCTTAAACACAAGAAATCAATGGATTGTATAAAAATCCTCCCTTGTACTATTTTTTGGCCTTCTGCTTACAAAGTATGAATTATGTACTCCCTCCCCTTTTCCCATACTCCACAGATCTTCAAGTACAGGGCTTATGTGAAGAGCAGCAACACTGAAATGCTTTGGCCTGTGTCCTTTGAGTCAGGTAGAGAGAGTTAATCACTTGTCAGAAGCAAGCTTTGAGCTATGATTAATCCCACATTTTGAGAATTATCTTTCAAGAAATTGTTTAAGAGAGGACATGAGTGTTTTGGAAAGAAAATAAGGCAGGTTGCCAGAGAAGAATATTTTAAACATCCTGTTTCTTGAATAGATAGATACCTGTTGAGAGAACTCAGCTGAATATGTTTGAGAGTTACTATTCAGCAAGTGAAACCCTTTCAGATGACTGTTATCCCAGTTTGAAATCTGATAATGTATCTTAGAAAGACAAAGAACACTTGGGAGTGTTGAAAGTGGTAGGGAATATAGGACATCACAAATTTCTGTTCAAGTATATTTTTCTATATTTACTGCATTTGACTTATGCTTTTATAATGAGCTGACTGTTTTATTGGATTTTTGCTTGTCAGTATTTATTTGGATTTAAATTGCTAAGATGAAACCTCTAGTAGCAGAGTTCTCAAATTATGGTTTATTAATACAGGCAAGTATGCCTACAATCTAAGGGCCTGCTCTTGCAGCCTTTATTTATGGTTCTTAATCAGTCTAATGAGTAGTCCATGTGTAAGCTCAGCAATGAAATGTCTGTAGAAGACACATACAAAGAGATCTATGCAAACTGCAGAAAAATATTTGGAAAGGTTTAATGAAATACCCGAGTTTGATAAAAGAGCACAATGTGCTGGACTCATCTGCTTGGACAGAAGTACTCCACGTGTTTATTCAAGAACTTGGAATTGCTGAAACCTCTTTCATCTCAAAGATAAAATGGCTAATAAGTCTTATTAGTAGCATCCACTGCAGTTGGATGTTCAACCCCCAATTCTTATCTGATCTTTTATGTTCATTAATACAGAGACATTATGTTATATTGTGGACTTACATTGCCAAGATTTAGAAAGCAAGAGGCAACATATAAATAGTAGGAAAGGCATGCTTTCCAAGTTAGAGTCTAAAGGGAAATTTTACCTTAAATGTAAATTTCCCCTGTATCAGGAAGTTCCTTTTTTTTCATATGAAGAATAATTTTGGCGACTATCGATAATGCTGTTCTGAAGAATGAACAAATGAAAGCAGGGAATTTAGGTTGTATTATCCATATGGGGATGCTCTTACAAACAGGCTCAAAGGTCTTCATCCCTAGTGAACAGGCCATATAGCAAGTAGGATAGTCCAGGACGAAAGAAGTTGGGAAAATTTTCCAATGATTTCAGTAGTTTTAAAGCTTTTTCTCATCAGCAAAACTCAGAGAGTACTTTATTTGAAAACATTTGTTATGCTTACAGATTGCACTATTCTGTTTAGCATACTTTAATCCCACTTTTTCCTCAAGACTGGGATAGTTTTGTTCATTGTGCCATTCAGTGAAGGGGACAAGATGTTTTTTAATTGCTTGTGATGCAATCAACAGGCATCTTTTGCTTATATCGTGGATAGAACTAAAGAAATTAAAATTTACCTATTTTCTCAGTGTGGCAATTACTGAAATTGTTCTGAGCATGTTTTATAAATGGTACTGGTTTGATTTTTTAAAAAAAATTACAACAGTTTTTTTAAACTTCGTCCACTATTTCTGGCCCACCAGGGTGTGTTAGAAACCAATGTGTAAATAAGGTACAGTAGTTAATAATGAAAGTTGTGCAACTTTTACTACTGATAGTATAAAGCTTGCACAGGAGAAACATGAAGCAGATGTTGCCTTTCTCTTTTAGCAATAGCAAGGTCAAAACTACACTATAGCCTTTGAACTATTGAAGTCCATCAAATTGTTTATGGTTTTACATTGCCAAAATAGAAAAGAGGCAAGAAGCAGGGAAGTGCAGACGACCTCCATTTTCAGTTCAGCACAAATGTAATTTATGGTCTCCTTTAACAACTCTTTCAAAAATAGTAAATGACATATTTATGTCAAAATATAGCCAAGTAGCCTTGGTTCAGCATTTAACTTGGTAGATGGAAAAGGACAGATATTGAAATACCATATCTGAGAGTATGAGACCCTCAAGAGTCTACTTATAGTACCTTCTTTTGACAACTCTTACCACTTTTGCCCTTGTTTATTGTACATTTGCTATATCAGCTCACATCTCATTGCTGATATTGCCTTTATCATGTTGCTCTAAAAGCTCCCTAGCTTTGTATCTCTCAGTAGTTTGAAACAGAAGAAGGAAACATGCTATACTGAGGGACAATTACAGGTAATGGATTGCAGTTGAGAAATATGAGAGTAGAGTATTGCCCTAATTTTATGCTCTTTGGTATCTTTTATATTATTAACATTAACTCTCAGAAATATTTTAATAGCCAAGGGGACCAAGTCTTTTGATCTCAAATTCATAAAGTTCTGTTTATTCCAAGAATAACAAATAGAACAAGGAAGAATGTATATAGTCATATGACTGTTACCAAAGGTGATATACAAGTTCAAATCCATCAACAAACTAGAGCAGCACAGCGGCGGCAACGGGCCAACTGTGGGAAATTTAAATGCAGTGAAACCAGCAACTGCACTCAGTCAGCGAGGAGCACAGCGGCTGCAACGGCGAGTTCCATGTGTGAGCATGTGCTGAGGAGGAGGAGGAGGTCCCAGAGCGAGGGGAGGCCGTGGACATGATGCTGAGTCCTGTCAGGAGTGGCCGATCTCACTAGCAGGGCTGACACGGCGGGGGCGGTGCCAGGGATAACTGTGGGTGATTTAAATGGCCCCCAGGGAGCGTGACGACCACCTGGCGGGGCAGTTTGCGCAGGCAGGGCGAGCGGGAGAGGCGAGGAGGGAAGGGTGAAGGGCAGCTCGCTGTAGCTCAGCTAGAAGCAGCATTCCATCACAGCAGCTAGCTAACTTGTGGGTCTGCTATTAGGGGAAGTGCTCATGACTCCCGGCAGTATGGTTGTGAGCACTTGTGTGAGAGCTAAAACCAGTCCCTGTTCAGCAAGACCCCCAGAGATGTCTGATGCATCCAAACAGACAGATCTGATAAGAAAGGAGACCTCGGTTCAGGTGGCTGTCTCAATTGAGTGCCCTGAACCTTCTCCCAGTGATAGGGTAAGTCCCTGCGCTGGATGTGCACAGGTGAATGATCTCCTATGCCAGGTGGCTGAGCTGCAAGAAGCAGTGGAAAGACTGCGTTATATTAGAGGTGCTGAGAAAGAGATAGATTATGTGAGAATCATGTCCCACTAGGGGACGATACTGGGATGGAGGCACCTTAGTCCTTGGTGACCTGGAAAAGCAGGGCTCCTATTCAGCCCCCACCCACCACCATCAACACTAAAACATGTTTGAAGCTCTCACACATATTGAACCCCTCAATACACAGGAGCCATATCTGCAAGAGGTAACTGCACCAGCGGTCTGTAGTGGATACTGGAAAAAGAAACGCCGGGTGCTTGTAGTGGGGGATTCACCTTTAAAGGGCACCTGACAGGGAGTCTCGAGAAGTCTGCTGCCTCCCTGGAGCCAAGATCCGGGACATTGCTGTGAGGGTATCACAACTAGTTAAAGAAACAGAGCACTACCCACTGCTGGTCTTTCATGTGAGCAGCAATGATGCTGCAAGGCACAACATGGGAAGAATCAAGGAAGATTATAAAGCCCTGGGTAGGCAAGTGAAAAAATTCGATGCCCAAGTTATCTCTCCTCTATTCTGCCTGTTGGAGGAAAGTGGGAGACCAGAAATATACGCATAATGCACATAAACTCATGACTACGTGGCTGATGTTGATGTGAGGGGGGTGGTTTTATGATAATAGGACTTTGTATACAGATTATAATCAATTAGGGAGGGATGAGATCTACCTGTCTGGAAGAGGCTGGGTAATCGTTGGCAGCAAGCTGGCTAACCTAGTAAAGCGGGCTTTAACCTGAATGGCTTAGGGGGTGGGGTCCAAAGCAGCAATGGTCAAGCCATGGCAGTAGACTGGGGAATGGCGACAAGTCTGCCTTATCTGCCTCCCATGACTGGAGCCAGAGGGTCAGTCACCTCAAGGGTGTGCACAACTACAGGAGGTCCTCTTGCACCTCCTTGGGGTTACCTGGATGCTCTACTTCCTTCTCCTCTCTAAAGTGTTTGTATACCAATGCACGCAGCATGGGGAAGAAACAGGAAGAACTAGAGACCTGCATGCGGTCACAGCACCATGATCTCACTGCGATCACAGAGACATGGTGAGACAGTTCTTATGATTGAAATACTGTCATGGATGGGTATGTCATCTTTAGGAAAAACAGGCCAGGAAGACAGGGTGACGGGGTTGCCCTTTATGTGAGAGAGCAACTGGAATGTATCCAGCTCCACCTAGACATGGATGATGAAGGAGTGGAGAGCTTATGGGTGAAAATTAAGGTGTGGGCTAACACAGGTGATATTGTTGTGAGTGTTTACTGTAGGTCACCTGATCAGGATGAGGAGGTGGATGAGGCCTTCTACAGGCAGCTGAGAGTAGCCTCAAGATCGCAGGCCCTGGTCCTCATGGGGAACTTCAATCACCCTGTTATTTGTAGGAGAAACAACATAGGCTAGGCACACATAGTCCAAAAGGTTCCTGCAATGCGTAGAGGATAACTTCTTGACACAGGTGGTGGAAGAGCCGACAAGGAGAGGTGTGCTTCTGGACCTTGTTCTTACTAACAAGGAAGGGCTGGTTGGGGATGTGAAGGTTGGGGGCAGCCTGGGTTGCAGCGGCCATGAGATAGTAGAGTTCAGAATCTCATGTAGGAGTTGTAAGCCAATAAGTAGGGTTGCAACCCTGGACTTTAGGAGAGACTACTTTGACCTGTTCAAGGACCTAATTGGTGGTATCCCATGGACTAGAATGTTGGAAGGTA
>NW_010312740.1:0-8621 GCF_000700745.2 Antrostomus carolinensis
CTTCCACTTTATTTCCTATTAGCACCTCCTCTACAGGATGAGACCAGGAATCCTCAGTGTGGATACTTCCCCTCCAGTGGGTCTGCCCAGGCAGGGAATCTCGATCAGGATGGAGAATGTTAATAGGCTGTTGCCAGGCTTGTGCTTGCCAGCTGGAGCAAAGCACGTTGCAGCAAGGATGTGTGTACAAGCCCATTCCCAGTGGTGGGACCAGCTAATTGTTCAACACTGCCAGTGAAGAGGAAAGCTCTTGTAAGGATTCTGATCTCCAACAACTGTACTCAAAAACTAGGCAGAGGAAAAATCAGACATGATACACTGATGTTTCTGCTTATGCAGAAAGAGCTGTGGAAGATTTTCATGTAAGACAGAAGCATTTAACGTGTGCAGGAATCCAATATGAGTTGTGTTAATTTGCTTGATAAAAATAGCATTTTGTTTTACCTGCATTCAGTGATTCAGCATTTGAGACACCTCTTTGATGAAAATAAATGTGTCTAGAGGTTTGTGTGGGATGAAGATTATATTTGGGTCAAATTAAAAAGTGGTCTATACTGCGTTGGATGGTTAAGGTGTAAAATTTAACCAATGAAAGGGTAAAAGTGATAATCTTGCTTTTACCAGCTCAGCAGTAAACAGAGCAGGTGCAAGCCATGTTTAATCCATGACCCCTGGGAAATGGTAATGTTAATTTCTGTTGTCTTCCTGTGCCAGATGCCTGGCTCTCTGAATTTCTAATTGAGAGCACTAGCTAGAAAGACTGATAAGGCACAACTGAGCACCTGGGTTGCATCAAAATGAGAATAACTCTGTTAACTGCTGCTTATTGTAATAGCCCACTATAGGCAACACCTGTGGTATGACTTTATAAATAGATAACCCGAGCTGTGTTCACACAAGGTTAATTCAGAAGTTGTCAGCTTGTTAGGCAGCTTTCCAGCCATGGGCTGATGGCACATGCTCAGGACACAAGAGGAAATAATGCTTCATGTTTATATGGTGCTGTATGACATAAAGTTGGGGATATTTTCCTTATCTTTAAAATTCCAAGTCTGCTTCTACATTAAAAAGAAGTTTCAAGCAGATGTGATTTTTAACATTTTCTAATGTCTTGGAGTAGGTGTGTCACCAACCATGTTCTAAAAACATTTGGATGGTCAAAATTACTTAGCACTGGTAGCATGCACTTGCAGAGGAATTAAAATTTTGGCAAAGGTGCTGTAACTGTTTTCTCATCTAGTTTAATCTCTTACGATGTTTTTTCCTCAATATACAGTGATAGTCACTGTACCTCATGGAGTTTACAGCACCGAAACAGCACATCCTCTTGTGTACAGATGTGAATAAGAGATCCTCTTGCTGAACATCCTACAGCTCTTGGATTTGGATTCAATTTCCTTCATCTTTCATTTCATTTCCTTCCAAATAATTTACATTTAGAAATTATGAAGAAAAAAAATTCAACTTGTCAGCCACCACTTCTTCGTAATTACTTAGTGTATATAGCAGTTGATTCATGAGATTCATAAACAGTCAGCAATTTATCATCAAACCCCTTGGTACTGTTCAGAAGTAATTTAGATTCTGTGTTGTCTGATATACCATAAACATCCTACTAAGGTATATTTATTGGTTTCTATGTTACTTTGATAGCAAAACAAAATGACAGTTCTCCATAAAGATAAATGCATTTTTTATTTGGAGTAATTTTTCCTTTCCTGGATTGGAGAGGAAAATTATAACTACTGACATTTATTGAATGAAATTAGTCCTTTTCAGTTTAGTCAAAGCTTTGAAAAGTAGGAAAGAGGTGAGCATTTTGAAAAATGTCTTTTGTGCTCAGGTTCCTACAAGATGGGATAATTCCCTGGATTTTCCTAGATTTCATCAGTAAAAATATGAGACCTATTTCTGCATATGCTGACACACAGGAGTAATATCAATCACAGAAGCAGCCCTGCTCCCTTGTAGGATATGGCCAAAACAATATAGTGCAGAATTAACAGGCATGCAGTTCTCCTATGGTGCTGTGATGGGTGGGAAGAATATCCTGCACGGTGAGTCAAGCTCATTAAGTTGTTAGTATTGGAGATGAAAGAACAGTTGCAGTAAGTATGATCTTTGCTTAAATTTTCACTATCTTTTTATCTGCCTGTATTTTATAATCCTACTAGCACAGCAACTTCCATCTGTAAGACTCCAAGCTTTTAAATAATTTTGCAAACCTCTTTCTGTTGGATTAGTTTTATTAAAAAGGTGAGGAAGGGATTGTGGAAGATAGGAAATCTGATTCTTGAATGATCTTTAGACTCAGATTGCAAGGACAAGGAAAATAAGTTACATATTTCAGGTTTGCTTTTTTGTAAGTAACCAATTAAAATTAATAAGTAAACTTTTTAAAAAGAGACACTGTCCTTAATAGTGCCAAGTTTTTTTTTTAAATGCATCTGCAGTTTGGTTTTAGTGAGTTGTTCCTTGTCTGCAGTGTAAGCTGTGCTCATTGGTTTTCATTGCTTTCTCTGTAACAAATTTTAATTGAAGTATTTTATACCTCTTTCTGTTCTGATTACCAAATAGTGCAGAAATTTATGTCCAATTACTGCCTTTGATAAATGGCTCTTGTTCTGAATTCTGTCTTTTGAACACATAACTATTAAAAATAAATTTCCAGTGAACACGTGCTGATGGATATATTGGTTTGTGCTTCTTGCTCAGTTGGCAAGATTACTCCTGATCCTACTTAATTTGTCTTGATTCACCTCAATTCTTCTCTGCCTAATTGGTCGTGTTGACATTTCAGTGCTCTGGAAAGCAACACTCATTAGTATAAGAAGCATAAGTAAGATTGCAAGGCATCAACACTTCAGTACAAGGTAGATCCTTTCGTCCCTAACAGTGCTTCAGTGAACTGCGCCTTCCTTAAAATCTTGAATCCTTGTGTTCTTCTTACAAGTGTGCACTTTAGCTGAGAGCATCAGAACACGTTGTCTGTATGTTAGCAGCTTGCTTACTCTGTTTTATTTATCCCTTTCTGAATCTGGCCTCTAGATCCAAGTGCTTCTTTTACAGATTCCTTTTGGCAGTATTGTAAATTATTTCCAAACTGGGATGAGCCTCCCCCCCGTGCACAGAGTGGTCCTTAGCAGGACACCTTTGCTTATGCTTTTACTAAAACTAAGTGTGGAAGTCAATGAGAGAGTGTTGAAGGGGTATGCAAGTGGTCTAAGATGGTTTCTGGTTTAATTTTGGAGCAGTTACTTAGGATCAAGTTGTTAAAAATACTTAAAATAAGAGGTGAGTGCTTATATATGTAAAAAATTTGTCCTTTAATCTTCCCTGAGCTTCAGCTTCCTCAATGTTAATGAGAACTGGTACTGGCTAGGTATAAAAGTGGTATGGAAATGGAAAGTATTACATTAATAGGCAGGTTGATCAAGAATACCCTGTTTGATAGGACTCGAAACACAGCTCTGAATAACTCATTCACTTTTTCTCTTTTAACAGGTGACACATTCAACTGGTGATGTATAATATTGATGAAAATATAGTATTAGAACTACTTTTCAGAGAGACATGCAAATCATATTACATCTTCTGCTCCAATGTTTGCCTTCCTTTATTGAAGGGATTTGTGATGAAGAGAGTCCTGCTGATCTAGAGGTCTAGAACAGATAGTTCCTTTTTGGCAAGCTTGTGTGAACAGAGCTTATACCAGCAAGATACTTAAACATGGCTAATTACAGGCCCATTCACTGCAGCCTGTAGATAGTTTGTTTTCCAAGAGGTTCTGTAACTTGTAGGCAGTTTTGTTAAACCCTTGCACTTAGGCTGAAATGCTGCTGAACTATTCCTTTGCTCGTGTGATATTACACCTACAGTGTAAAAACACACGGAGCCTTAAGCAGTAACACTTGCTTATTTGCGTAGTCTCAGATAGGACAAGTTTTTGAGAGTTGCTGAGCAGCTTCCACACCTATTGCTTTACTAAAAGTCTTGCATGAGGAAAGGCTGAATTGAAACCTCGTTGTTTGATCTGTTGTATCTTACTTGGTCTGTTTGTGAGAATATTCTTTCTGTTTTGCCTTTTTTTTTTCCTTGACACACATATAATGTATATTTAGACCAGTTCTGCATTAGACATTCTTTGGTTAAATAGTTTCTCACTATATTTAGTACTGCTTTGCTGCATTTGGAGCAAATTTAATAAAGCACACAGTTTAGTGTTTGCTAAAAATAGGAGAGAGTGGCAAGGAATTTCTAATGTAGCTATGGAAGTTTTACAACAGCTTCTTTACACATTAGTCATCATTTTGCATTTCCTTTGAGTTAATGGAAATTACTTAGTTAAATCTCCTATACCTTTGGAGAGAACAGACACACATCATTTCTCTCTTAAAATTTTGGTGAAAGGTTCTATAGGAAGCTTTAAGATACAGATCTGTCACCATAGATGTGACTTTTAGTCCAGTGTTAGACAGTTGTCAGTGACATAAAAATTAGTTTCAAAATTGGCATGAATTGGCATTTTGGCTGGCAACATCACCAGAGAGTAATATGTGGGGAAAGAAGTTTGCCCACTCCTGACTGTATTTCATGTAAGTCAGGATGGAATCCTGCTGAGAAGAAATTTATACTGATGTTGGCACTTCTTAGGTATTTTGAAGGACTACTTAAATGCTCTTTCACTAAAATTCATTTTTAATTAACTCCATTGATTCCACAGGGTGGTTCAGTGGACTAGAGTGAAATTAATTTGATTTAATAAAGTAAATAAAGTAAACTTAAATGAATCAAATAAGATCCATTTACAATTATGATCCATCTTCATCTCTTAATGTTAAAACCTTTTCAAAGTACACCTGTTTGAAGCCAAAGCAGGTAGTGCCTTTCCAGATTAGGTCCATCAAAATACAGTAGCTATTATTGAGTCAACAGAAATTAAATTTGCACTAAATTTTCCAGGACATTAGTGGCACATGCAAATCCAAATATGAGCTATTTCCCAAGAAGAATGTAATTCCTTAATGGATTTACAAGGAATGGATTAACAAGAGCTGCTGGATCTTTAATTAACACATTTTAGAATTAATACAAACTGATTCAAAATATGCCCTGTCATATTTTTCAGAGGTTTGTTTCTCCAGGTAGAAGCTTGTGCATTTGTGGGAGGAAATTGGAGTTCTGTTCTAAGGCCATTTTAGAGTGACAGGTAGATACCAAGGGGAAAACATTTGACTCAAATAAGCAAATTTCCTTTACTAATTTTTTTAAACCCTGTTTGCTTTAGCCAATTTTTCTTGGGAGCTATATGAAATAATTTTGGATGCTGTAGAATGGGAATGGAAGAAGGTGTCTCCAGTTACATAAAAGCACTATTAGGTCACTTATGACTGAAAGTGGAGGTTAAAATCAGTGCTATTTATTGTCTTTATCAGGTGGAGAAGCAAATGACTTTGTTAAATATAAAAAGACAACACTGATAGGGAAATATGTGAAAAAATGAGAGATTTTTCTTTTGGGGGGAGGGAAAGCAGGGTATGTGTCAGCATTCATCTATATGGAAACTAATCTTTATGATTAAAACAGTGACCTGGAATAAAGACCTCGGTTCTGTAATCAGCTCTGTTCCTGATGCTCAGCGATACTCTGTTCTGTAGTAAGCAAATAGTGAATCTTTTGGGCCTTTATTCACAGTTACAGTGAAGACCTTTAACACCCCTCTGGCAACTTGCTCAGTCTGCTAGACAATATTCCTTCCACACCAATAATGTTATGAAAAATATTGAAGAAAACCAACCAAAAATAAAACCATCAACATCCTTTAGCTGATCCAATTATCTGTCTCTATAAAAAGGTTTTAACACCTCCCACACGGAACAGTAGCTTCAGTAATTTGGCAGTGATAACAGTGCATAATCAAGAAACATAAGGCTGTGATATGTGGTAATACATCTCATTTTGTGTACAGGAAGAGTTTTGTTTAAGTAAATATATTTTCTTTTTAATTTAATTGTCCTGATCCGATGTCGGGATCATTTAAATGTCCCGATCCGATGTCGGGGAAGGTTTCAATATGATCCCAAGAGCGAGATTAAGACACAAGCGAGGTCAAAGGCCGTACTCCCAGAACACCTTTCATTACAAGAAGAAAAAATAATAAAGAGGATAGGGATAGGACAGGATGGAACGAAAGACGGGAAATCAAGCAAGGAGTCGGGATAGGGCAGCAAGAACAGTCACCACCACGGGTCCAGCGGCGAGGCGGCGGTGAGGGACGGGCGAGGAGGTCTCAGTTGCGTGTTCCAGCGGTGATGTGGCATGGCGAGGTGCGGTCAGGCGGTCATCCTCTGTGTCTCTCTCCCTCCTTAAATACCCCATCGAGGGCTGTAGTTTCCATGGCAATGGCCCGTCTCTTCGTGCCCCCCAGCACTTGGGGCAGGGACATGTCCGGGCAGAACACCCCCGCGGCCAGGGCACCTTCACAAGTTGGGGTTTCCAGAACCCGGTGGTCTTGTGACTGTCCTTGCAAGCAATCTTTGAGATTGCTTAATTAAGCAATTGCTTATTTAAGACTGAGACAAGTCTATAGTGCAGTTCCTCACAAGTACCTTTTGGATTACTTGGTATTAGGTTGCTCATCCCATTAGTCTTTTCTAGTTACTAAAAACGTTTAACCACGGAAGGTGGAAATGGGTGAATCGTAACATTCCTGGATGATGGCAGGCAGGAGATTAGGCTTTGCAGCTTTGGTTTTTTGTGATGTTTGTGGTGTACTCTAAGATAGGGACTTAAGTGTAGGTAACTGTGACTAACACGTGGGACAAAGGATTGGAAGGTTTGGTTATTTAGCTTCTACCAGTGACTAATTCACAGCTAACCTTAAGTGTATCATGGTTATGGAATAGTGCTCTGACAAGTCCTTTTAATGATACGCTGCTGTAACTTCCCAGATGATATTACAACATGATGTTTTATCAGCAAATTACATCAAAGGCCTAGCATTCAATTATGATAGGGTAGGTTGGGAAATAAATCAGTCTGCTGTGTTTAAAATGCAATGAATTGTTTTCACTGTTGAAAGGAGAACACCCTTGCATTGTAAACCTACTGATAGGCTACAAATGAAGTTCTCAACTTTGTCTGTAGCTGCTACGAACCTCAAAATTATTTACATCTAGAATTTACATGAAGTCGGTGACAGATCTCAGAAGTACCTCAGACCCTAGATTTGCCCATGTAGTTCTGCTACAGAAGGACGGTGTAGTTTGAATAACCACCATTTAAAACTGTGGCTCTAGTGTCAACACGTTCCCATCCAGAGGCCCCAGCCCTGATGTCCCTACTCAGTGGAGGGAGATTTGAGAGAGTGAAGAATAAAGGACTAACCGTGAAATTTCCACATAGAGACCTGGCTGCATACTTGTCACCAGCATCAGTTTTACATCAGTACAGAGCTATTTACATTGAGATGGTGTCCCTTTGTACAGGAAAAAAAACAACGTTACATATTGCCTATTACATATCACTGATTGTAAAGAGAAAGGACCACATTTTTCCCTTCCCAGTCCATAAAATCTACAGCCAGACAGACAAGGAATACTTTGGGACTGTTTATTGTTTTATATTGCTTTTAAAATTAATTTGCAGTGAGCAACATAATGCATTAAGAAGAGTTTACTAAAACAACAAAAGAGGAGATTGTCTTCCATATCATTATTCAAGAAAAATGTTTCTCTTGGAAAAAAAACTAATTAGAACACTTCAAAAAATATGGGTCATTTGGTAGTACAATTAGTGTCTTCAAGCCTGAGAGGGGATATCTGCGGGTAGACACAGACTTGGTAAGAGGAAAGTAGTTTGATTTTAAGTACATCCCTGTCGCAGGAGAAAAATTACACTAGAAAAACATTTTTAGCAATAGAGGGATTGAGGTTTATGTTGTGGCTTCCCGGACGTCATGTTCCAACTACTACTTTGAGCACAAAACTCGCCTTTCATGCAGTCCCAGAGGTGCACTCGCTGTACATTTCGTTGGACAATCTGTGCTCCAAAGATCATTATATAAGCTTGGCATAATTAGTCTTTTTGCTAAATTATTTGGCAAATGGAAACCTAGTTTGTTAGTCACACAGTATTTCCCAGTTTCCTCACTATATAGAGCCCCGTGTTCCTTAGGGTTAACACTTCCATTTGTGCTACTTAAAACTCTATCACCTCATTTTCATGTACTCTAAATTCAGCAGAATTACAAACCTAAATATCCTAAACCTAAAACCCCCAGAATAATCATTATTTCTGAATCCTGCTTGTATCATTGAAGTATCAAGGTCATTTCCAGCCTTGGAAGCGCACAGGCGGCAGCGGGCAGTGTAACCATCTCCGTATCCAACTCCAGACCCGTCACACTCCTCTTCTACAGGGGAGCACGAGTAACCCCGGCGGGGGCCGGAGCCGGTGCGGGACGGCCCGGAGGAGCCGTGTGCCCGCTGCCGGGGACCCCTCAGGGGAGGCTCTGCCGGAGGCCGCGGGCCCTCTGAGGGAACGAGGCTCTGCTTTTGACTCTCTCCCGAGTTTCCTCGCTCGGCCCCTGGCACAGAATCGGGCGGCGGCTGCACAGAGGC
>NW_010312741.1:0-12354 GCF_000700745.2 Antrostomus carolinensis
CCCTAACATTCTGTGATTCTGTGATTCAGTGATTGCAGCTTGCTTGCCACCCAAGTGCACACTCTGGTCCACTATGACTATTATTAAAGCTTGTGAAAGACATAGCCTATCATTCTGAGAGCATGGGACAGAGAGAACAGTGTGGTCTCAGCAGAGGTCTTGGTACCCTTGCTGAAGATGAGGAATGAGTTGGGGCACTGGCAACAACAATACAGACCTTTGAACCTCTGACTCTTTTCATAAGTTAAGTTCTACTGGTTGGCAGCTGAATTCAGTCATCTGTTCAGTGTCCTTATGCAAAACTTTTGTCATTTAGTCTCTGTTCAGCTTTTATATGGGAAAAACAAACAAACAAACAAAAAGCAACCAAAACCCATTACTGTAGGTGTCCTTGTTGGCAAATCACAGCAGGGAGGCCAAAGACTGTATCACAGAATCAGAATGGCTGAAATTGGAAGGGACCTCTGGAGGTCATCTAGTCCAACCCTCCTCCTCAGGTCAGGTCACCCAGAGTCAGTTTCCCAGGACCATGTCCAGGCAGTTTAAATATCGCCATGGATGGAGATTCAACAAACTCTCTGGGCAACCTGTTTCAGTGCTTGGTCACCCTCACAGTAAAGAAGCGTTGATGTTCAGATGGAGCCTCCTTCATTTCTGCTTGGGCCTATTGTCTCTGGTCCTGTCAATGGGTACCACTGAGAAGAGTCTGTTTCCATCCTCTTTGCACCCTCCCTTAAGGTATTTATAGATGTTGACGAGATCCCCCTGAGCCTTCTCTTCTCCAGACTGAGCAGTCCCATCTCTCTCAGCCTTTCCTCATAGGTGAGATACTCCAGTCCCTTAATCTTCTTTGTAGTCCTTCATTGGACTCACTCAAGTACATCCATGCTACTTTTGTGCTGAGTCTAGAACTGGGCACAACACTCTAGGGGTGGCCTCAGTAGAGCTGAGTAGAGTGGAAGGATCACCTTCTTTGACCTACTGGCAATACTCCTCCTAATGCAGCCCAGGATGCCAGGATATATGAAGATTTGTTCTGGCCTTTCAACAACAGCCCTGAACTTTTCTGAACAGGGATGTTGACAGACCTGCACACTGAAGCCTGGACTGCCATTGTCTGTTTGTAATATAGCTATTCTGCTGGTAAATACAGAACTTCAGTCTTTAGGCTTGTCAGCCCAGTGTCTGTTCAGATCTATGCTCTCTTTTTCTTCCTTTTCAATGGAAAGGTAAAACCTTGGCAATGGCCATTCACACAAACTCAGTCTTGACATCCTTACCCCCACAGGGTTTGCACACAGGAAACAGCAGGAACGGTGCCAAAAATAAGTCTGGTACAGCAGATAAAACCAGCTGCTATTGTCTAGATGTATTAGAGTAATTTTAATTCCTGCTATAATATCCATGGTCTAAGGCACTTATATATTTAAACTCTGAAGTTCTTACCAAAGAAAACAGCAGTCCAATGCAGAAAAAAATATGACGACATTTTCTATGTTTCTTTTGTTTTCTTTTAGTGTATATTTAAATAGATTAAATGAGTTGTTTGTACATATATAATCTGGTAATATGCTAAAATGTGAAACATTTTTTTTATTGGAATAATACCTATTTGCTAGCACTGGCACATACTGCCATTTGGTTTCCTTCTGTAATCTCTTGATTTAAGTTCTATCTATTCTTCTTGGTAAAAGTATCTTTCACATCTACACACAAAGCACACTGACTCAGCTAACACACCACCCAAAAATCATGGAGTTCTGCAAAGTGATGAAAGCATGAAATGTTTCAAATCTGGTCTGTAGCTCACACCCTAACACAGAGGCCATGCCTGATGAATTTTTCTTTCTCAGTGTAGCCTCTGGTAAATTAAATACCAACAAAAACCTTGCTGATTGCCGTAAGCTGGCTATATCTTTTAGTGAATCCTAAACTGTCATCCAGTCTCTAATCAAATGGGTATGGATTAGACTTTATCAAGGATGCTTAACTTGGTGCTTAAAAAAAGGAAAAAAAAAGCTTTACTTTTCCTTCCTAGCTATTCAATACAAGATACAGCATAAACCTACCTATCTGAGAAACTCTTCTTTACCCCAGTGTCTGTAATCTCCAGGGTGTGAGAAGAAAGAAATTACACCTTTTCTTCAAATCTTTTTCTTCCTTTACAAAGGAAAGTATGGTAGCTTTCTCATATAGTGGAAAAGCAAAGCAAACCAAGCCCTTAGACTTAGTAAAGACTTAAAATGACTGTATTAAGCATCAGAACAAATGATAAATATGACTTAACAGGGAACATCCATTTAGCCACTTCTGCCATGGTGCCCTTGAACATCAAGTGATTGCTTTTTTCACTTTTCAGCATCACTCACTTAAACATTTTCTGCTATACCAGCACCTGCAATCTATCATTCAAAACATTGTAATCAAGATCTACAGATTATGTACCTAATATAAATGCACTAACACTCGGCACATGTATTTTAAATAATTAATTTATATTTAATTAACACACAATTGCTGCCCTAATACTGAATCAAATCCTCTTAAAGTGTGACCATAGTTCCCACTAGACTGGTAATGTCCTGAGAGTGAAAGAAATACCCTGTGATTATTAGAAGAGTATTGTAATTTACAGAGTTTTTGTCAAGAGATTAAGCAATTCCAGAATCTATTACAGATGAAAAAATGAATGTTGGAAGAAAAAAGAATTGTGTTCTTTCCTTCCTATCCTTTAAAATATATTTTAGTGTTATATGTTTGCTTTAATAAACAGATTATCTTAACATTCTTTCCCACTAATGTAGACAAAATTTCTGTATAGTACTTTTTATCAAATATGACAAAGAAAACTGCTCAGGGAAAATGATGCAAACTCAATTTTTGCCAAGTTTTATTATGAAAATGTAGCACAAATATTAGCTGTAATGACAAAATACTCCCATTTTCAGGCGATATTTCCTTTAATTTTGCAAAGAGAAATGGCTTGGGGAGTTCTAATAAACATAAATTCAAGGAAAACTCCCCATTTTCCATTTGACAGAAGTCAAACACTATCTTATAATTGGTTATTTAATGAATAAAATAATGAACTATAATACAAATGATCTAATATTTAACCGACTTGTCAAGCCTCAGTCAGAATGTACAAAAAAAGGACAGAATAACGGATATTCTGTGTTGAAGCAAGGATTAATCAAACCCAGTATTGTGAGTCTAGCAGGTCTATTGACTAAGGGAAGTGCATGTATTAGGCTCAATACATGCTGGAACTTCTCGGGATGGCACCCAACTTCTTCCAAGGTAGGGTTTCACCCACTGGAAATGTTATCTCCTTCTTCATATTTAGTAGGCTTTTCAGCAACATTTTTTACCCTTAAGGAGCTTTTGATTTGTCAATGTCTTTATAAACCTAGTACTTAAAATCTCCTGAGGCAAAGATTTCTCTGATCTATATACTAATGTTTAAAAGTAGTGATGTCCGTTTGCTTACATCACCTAATCATTGCACAGAATTAGCCACTAATCTTCCTGCTGTGTTATATCAGTCATAGTTTTGTATACTTCTGTCATCTGCAATTTCAATTGCATTATTTCAGTGAGGGAATGAGCACCAGTTCTATAAACAATCCACTCAAATTGCAAAAGATTTTGTACTGTATTATATTTCAAAAAAGCAGAATATAGGTTAAATGTTTGCAGTACTTGACAAAGCCAGTGAAATTCCAAGGTGCTGTTACTGTTCAAAGGCTCTCATATAGAGCGAAAACTCTTCAGATTTGTATGGTTTTGTTCTTGTGCATCTACTAGGTATCAAACTCAAAGGTGGAATCCTGCTGTACTTAAATCAATTGTTCCTACTTCCAGAATCAAGATTTCTTTTAATGTGTTTATTTTTTTTTTGTGCAAAATCTTATAAAAATGTGTCTACCAGTGTTTGCCCAATAGCGGTATGCCCTTCCAGCTGGTACTGTATTTCTAACTTATATTGCTTCTTATGCATGTGTCTCTGTGTGTTTATATATCTGTAGTCATAGATATATACATTTATATACACACATATGTAAGTCCTTCCCCTGTGCTGATAAGAGGACCACAAATAAAAATCTGTGTGTGAGAAGCATGAACATGGATTATTCTCTGGAGGTTTTAATCTATCTGAAGATCTCCCTCTGTATACCCATCACATCTTTAGGAGATTTCCTATTTTTCAATCTCATCTCCTACTGAAATAAAACTGCATGATGATCACATCTAAATCTTTACTGTCAGTGGCTTAGTTTCAACTAAATTTTACAGTGGAAGGTGTCTGACAGTTAATTAGGTTTAGAGTTTTGTAAAAACATGCTTGGCCAAACAAAGAAGGCAAGTCCTAATCATTTTCTGACAGAAGAAAAGATGCAGCAGGAAGCTGGGCATTATTAGATGTAGGACAACCAACCAAGAAGACAGGATAAATGCTTTAATGGCAGGAAAGCTTCAGCTGGAGCTTATTTTTTGTTAAACTCGAAAGTTGCTCAAACACACAGAAATCCATTGAAAAATCATGTTTCCCATTCTGGTGAAATAGACATTATTATTGTCATGAAGGACTGTTTAATATATACTTTATATGTACACACACGCACATGCACAGATCCATAAATACACATTTGTGTATGTGTGTAGAGGGAGGCTTTGAGGTTTATTCCCTGTTCATCTCATGTTGCCATTGAGTTTATGACTATTTGTAGCAATTCAGTGAATCATTCTGTCCTACATCATGATAGAAATACTTTTGTCTTGGAAACTGATCATATGAAGTTGGCCTCTTGGCACATTAAAGAAAAAAAAAACCATAGTAGTAACATTGATAAAAGTAATATTTATTTTTGAAGAACACAGCTGGCTACATAGAATCCCAGACTTGATTAATGTTAACTTGTTAGTCTCCTCAACTTCATTTTTTTTTTCTTAAATATGTTTATACTACTTAAATACATCAGCTATACTGAAAGTTCATTCAGTACCAGCACTTTCTCTATCTAATCATAGCATTCTGAGTTCTCTTTGTATGTATGTATATTTTCCTTGTCATTTAAATGTTATTCTGGTTGGCCTGAAACCTCAGAGAGATAATGAAACTTGACTTTGAGGGTCATCATAAATAATATGAATTTTCCTTTAAAGACTTTCATGTTAAATTTGAAGCCTGAGCAATTTACAAAACTGATATTTGTGATGTTTTAAGATAAAATCTATCCTTCAACTGTTGAGTTAGTATAGACACCTCTATAATGCTTCTATTAATGTTTTTTCTACTGTAAGTAATGTGTTAAGCAATGACTTCTAGCTGGAACACATGCCTATTTCCTTCATCCTCTCTTGGGTGTAGATGTTTTATTTCTTTTGCATGTAAGAAGTAGTATATGTTTTGATTATTAAAGATTAGGCAGAAAAGGCATTTTGAACACAGAAAAGTAGATGAGGTTGGTGGTGACTCAGATTTTCTCAGAATTCTTCCTACAGTCTTGGAGAAACCCAGAAAAAAAGCTGTCCTTCTTTCCTGGCAAAGATAGATAACTATAGTAGAACATTTCGTTATGTTTCTGAGACTGATTTGGTTAGTCATTTTGGAACTTGAAGGAATCCTGGAGGTTAGTCTTTCTGGAGACCTTAAACCAATATTTTATAGAATGAATGGCTGGATATATTTAATGATATTCTGTGCTGCTTTAGAAGCATGCAGATTAATTTAGTTTTCTGCAGGATAATGTCATCTGGTTAAAAAGTAGCAGTTGCATGTGTATTTAAAACATCATTTTTGTTGTCTCTTAGTTACAAACCAGGCCACCTATTTTATGATAACAATGAACTCAGCAACAGCACGCTTCACGGATAAGCATTGTGCTATTTTTGTTCAGTTTATAAGATGGAAGTCAAGCAAAATGAAACATTCAGTGTTTAGATAATAAGACTGAAACCATATGAAGGTTTTACTTATTTTCCTGTCTTGCTGAATACCATTGAACTATAGAAAATCTCTAGCCTCTAAAAATTAAAACAATTGATGAAGCTAAAACCAAAATCCTGTGTTAACACAATAGACTAAAAATCCAAAAAAAACCCCCAAAAACCACCCAAAAAACCAAACCATGGTAGATTATAATACTTATTTTTTTTTATTGTTTGTAAGTAATAGTGATTTTCTGTGGACATGGTTTATATGATCCAATCTTTTCCTTCAATTAAAAGTTTTTCTTTTTTGTTCAGTTGTCAAAGAATAACTGAATTTTTATGTCTAAAATTTAAATTTTGATCTGCTTTTTACTAGGTTCGTAACACTGAATCACAATTTCTGACAAACATCAACATCTTGCAATTTGATTTATATTTTGGCTCTTTTCCAGTGCACATGTTCTAGTTTAGATGTCACGTTAGAGAAAATCAGTTTTTGCACAGAGTATCCAGCCACATACACTGCCTTATTCCCAATTGCTAAATATTGACCCTTTCTTATCTGTATATCAGATTACTGTTTAAAACAATGTCCTTGGGAATTATCAGCAAACTTTACTTTCTGTTATACACTAATATTGTCCATGGGAGCCAATTATAGAAAGTGTTATGAACAGATGGTGCACTAAAGAAATAAGAAATAGTGTTCAATAATGTAACATAATGGGCCAGTACACTACATAACAAATTTTCCACCTATTTGACACCTGAGGAATAAAATTTACTTATTATTAGAGTAGTGAATCTGTATCTGGATGGGCAAACACTTCTTTCATTAAACTGCCTTCTTTTTAGGATCTTGCTGTAAGAGTTTATTTTCCTGGCTTTGGTGTACAGGTAAAGATGTCCACATGTATATGCACATATGCATGGAGGAGAGAGTTCATAAATAGTATTTCCATTTTATTCTCTTCTTCTGTAGTCCTTTAGGTCAAGAGTTTATGATGAAACAGCTATAAACCTTCTACCACATAATTAGTTTCAACCTTATGTTTTTTTCATTTTAAGTTACAAACAAAAGTAGCTCAGCTAGTCTTCACAGTTCTGAGTAGACAAATTATCCCATTGTATTTTAATTCCTCTGAAAAAAACTAATAAAAAAAACCCAAAGCCACAACTAGTTGATGGGGAATATACTCACTCTCCAGCTCTGATTAATTTAGACATCTAATTTAAATTCATTTTAGAAGACATCATCCACTAGTTTAACATCTCTGTGGATATTACTTGGAACCCATCTGTCATACAGACCACCCATATTAGATACTTAATGTGGAATCCATCTCTTTCATTATATTTTCTTTTAAGGTCCAAGTGACTTCCCACACTGTAGTATTAGGATGTTATAGATTCCTATAATGTTGGATATCTATTTCAAAAACAGTAAATAAGGAATAAGACCTTTAAAAAAAGAGCCTTCGTAATGCCTTTGAGTCCATATTGAAATAACTTTTGTGTTTTCCAAGGAGTTGACTTTGGCTTTAAAAGAGCTCAAAGGGGAGGAATGAAATTCCCAGAAGGACTAGAAGAACATTTCTCAGATATATATCCCATAGATTAAAAAGCATCTTTACAGGACTGTTTGAATAAGATAAAGTATTTCCATTTTTTATCAAAATCTAGGAAAGAAATTAATAAAAATATGATGGAAAGTTGAAGGAATGACAGTGTTTCTAATCGACTGGCATTTTAGACTAAGGTTTAAGTTGGGAGTGGTGTGAGTGACCATTTTGCTTTATTCAAATCTATTCAGCCATCCAGAATTCCTAAAAATGACATTAGGCATGTCCTTCCACCCAGTAATACAAAGTTTCTGTGCCGCAAGAAGAGAGATTGTTTGGATTCAAGTTAAATCTTAAATACAGAAAGCCTTTCATCAACTTATGAACCTCTTAAATACATTATGTTGTTGTTTTCTATTATATGGTTAAATGTCTAATGCAGAAATGCAGCATCAGTCCCTCAGAAAACATTTAACTTAAGATTCTTTTAACATCTGCATAACTATGACATGTTAATTCCTACATCAGGACTTAGTTTTTCATCTCTCATTGAGTAACACAGTGCTTTGAGAAACCACTGACATTCTTAGATACAGGAGCAAGGTACTGGTTATTAATTATGGCTAAACAGCAGAATTTACAAAATTGACTGTGAATCCTATGGCGTTAGATGTCTAACTGCACATCTCATTAAATAATTTAAAGTAAATATTTGAGAATCTTGTGAAATGTTAATACCTTCAACTTCTGGCTGGACTGGTCATATAATTTCCCTGCACTTTTCTGTTTTTTTCCCCATTATTAGGCTACAACCAGATAAAAAAAAAGCAACCAATGTGTTGGCAGCTTTCAGGCTGCCTACAGATGGTCTCCCTGGGGTGTATGGAGAAAGATACTTAGCTTCTGGGAACTGTCATAGAGGAGACCATACTTTCTAAAGTACCTGCTAAAAAAAGAACCTGCATGGACCCTGCTCTTCACAGTACAACAAAGCTAATCTCTGAAGTGACTTATAGAGATGTTGAAGCTAAAGAGTGGATTTAGTCCTCTGACTTCAGTCCCCCTACACACTTAGGACTTCCAACTGATTTGAAGTGTAGTAGAGTTGTAGTTAAGATCAGTTGGGGAAACAAAATATCATTTTTTCCTTAAAAATCTAAACATTGTTGGTTGTTGGGTTTTTGTTTGTTTGTTTGTTTTTTCTTTTTAACTGAGAGCTTTCTCTAAATGTTAAAAAAAATTAAAATGTACTAGTAGCACTGATACTAGCTCAGAATATATATGCTAATCAGTCTTGTGGAATGAAAGGAAGAGTTTTATTTATTTATATTATTAATTCTTCCTTTATTTAAAGGAAGAATTTATTTATGAACTAATAATTTTTTATGAAGTAATATTGCATCTGCTAGCCCTGTTAACTTTGCAAGACACAATTCCCATTTATTATTATGTTAGTTTTTTAATTGATTTTATGAGATTAGCAGTAATAAGAAAATCATGTAAAATTTTTGTCTACAACTTCCCACAAACAAAATGAATGAAGAGAAGTAAACTTCTACTGAGGCTTTTTGCCTTACCTCTTACTATTTCTCCATATGTATTATATATATGTAAAGCTAACTTAAATTACTTATCCCTGTTATTTTTCTCTGGTATCATACAATGCAAACATTTTCTTTTCATATGTCTTTCAAGAACGTGTTCATTTTTATCACAGAAACACTTTTTTTTTTTTTTTTTCCCCCTATTGCAGGAAATATGCATTAAAGCTGAAGCATTCCTTTGTCCTATATTCTGAAAATAATATTTTTATGAATATGTGACTTTTTTCTCTGGCAAAGATCCAGAAAGAGAAAAAAATAGTTTTATCATGACACTTGTGAAGCTTGTTAAGTAAGTAATATTCTGATTCTGCTACTGAAAAATTAGAAGAGAAAAGTCAAACAGTTTCTCATTATGATCCTTTCCTTCATGGGACCTTAAGGTCCCTTGGAACCGAATGCAATGAACAGATAAAATTTCCACCACAGAAGATCCAGCTGGGAAGCATATGCTTCATGCCACTTCTCCAAATCAAAATTAAGATCAGAAAGAAGGAGCAATGAAGTCTACTGGGAGATGAGTTCAGATCTGATAAGATGGGCAGTCTAACAGAGGAGAACAGTGAATGTGCTGAGAGTATAAGCAGATTTCTCAGATATACAACCACCATTAGAGAAGTTTCATTTTACTGTATAATAAACTCTGGATTTGAGTTTCAAGACACCAGCTTTGCAAAACCATTCAAATAAGGAATAGAAGTATAAATGACAGAATGTTGCTTCTGTAAATCATTATTTTTTAATAGAGAAAATTTGCACACTGTCTGCTTGATTCATCAATGTACATCTGCAGTCCAACTTAAGGTGCAACTAGCAGGAAAATTCTAGGACTACACCCATAAAGCAACAATAAACAAGACCATAATCAAGACTTCTAACCAAAGTTTGTCTCCCAGAACCTTTTCACTGTAAAGAAGCCATTTTAGTGAGACCATTTTTCTCTGCACTTAAAGGGCACCACATTTTCTTAGTAGTTAAATGTTTCAAATTTTTTAAGCCCTAAAAATAAAAATTCCATCAGGAAGAAAAATGACTACACTAATTTCTATTTGTAAGAGTGAGAATTAAAAGGAATGGAAATGGAAGCATACATTTTTCATTTAGATTTGAAAATTTTGAGTATTTCATTCATCTATACCTCACCTCCTGACCCATGCTCCTCATCTGATCTAAAATGTCTTGTGTATTGCTATAATTTTAAGCTTATTGTAAGAGAAAGCTGCTATCGTAAAATACCATATTACATCCTTTCATATAAAGTAACATATATTACATTTATAGTTTGTAAGTCTTCTAGTCCTCACCACCATTCATATGCATGTAGCATTAAAATATCTAGGACATGTCACTAATTGTCAACAGGAGAAGACTGGATGAACAGCACAAATTGCATGCAAAGACTGGCATTAATGTTGAATTTAATTTTCCTTGAAATCTCCATTTAGGGTATTTAAGATTACACCAAATGCATGTTCTACAGAAAGTAAAATAACTATGCATTAATGTATTTGTTTGCAATTCAAGTAATGAAATATTGTGTTATATTCTTTTAATGCATTACAGTTACTATATAATTTTAAAAATATATTCAAAATAAGAAAATATAAAAAATAATTAGTCTTTCCTTGTTCTACTGTACACAACTAGCTCAGTACCACAATCATACCAAAGGTTCCATGTTAACATTTATAAGTCTGTTCTGAATGTTACTGTTGCTGGCTGCTTCCTTGTGCAAAAGAAGTAATAGCAAAACTGCAGTGAAATCAGAAGAAACAGTCTGGATATAAAAAATTACTCAGGTATAGAATCATATTTATCTTTAAACTACTTCTCAAAGGAAGATTCTTACACAGTTTTTCTTATTCTTATCAAATTTGGAATTTTACATTCTCCAGACACCTATTTGTATTCCAGGGGGTGTTAATATTAATGCAGAAAATATATGTAATGTGCCACTGGAGGCATTGCCTTCTTTCCCCTTATTTATGATTATATAATTTTCTTGCGAAGATTTCTATGTAGTTATCATGCACAGAATTTTGCACTATATTATTCATTTGTTATGCTTGCTATTTATTTGCCCACTTAGCATGGTCCAGATTGTGTGTGGGCATACATTCTTGAATTGTGACTGCACAGTTTGTTTGCGGAGGATTGTAACTCTCCCAGGACAAGCTCATGGAGTCAGAGGTACAAAAGAACCAGCTTGTGCAAATGAGCCAGTTATAGACCCAACTCTGGGGAAGGTGTGGGACACACCAGTGTGTTTGCTTCATTCTTCAGTTAGTTTATTTGGAAGAATTGATGGAAATCTAGACTATCCTTCTGGATGATATGACTCAACTTTTCTGGATCTTTCTGAAAAACAGTTTGTGTTCCGAAGCACAATATTTTTGTATCTGGAAGCCTGTACGTGCATCATGTACCTCTTACAGAATCGAGCCCTTCATAGATTAGCCTTGTGGCAACATTATGATTTTATCCAAAAAGTGAATTCTGAATGATTTTTGCTGAGGAAGCCTCCTAAGGTAGCTAATGCAGAGTACAGAGGCAGTATATTTTGCTTGTGATGTGACACTCTGGTTTTGTACTTTTCTGTGTTCTTATGAAGGGAAAAATTAAACTAACATGTTACCTAAGTGAAGAGATGAGATTTCTGCACCTTTTTTTTTTTGTTTGTTTATTGCATGGCCCTCTGGGACTGAAACCACGTACTTGAGGAAAATGTCTTGGTTAAGATAATGGGAAGTTTCAACCACTGGTCATTAACTGCTAACAACCCCTGATGAAGCTCCAAGAAACCAGGTGATTAAAACCTGTTGAAGAGAACAAGGTAGTAATGCAAGTGCACGCTAAAACACTTGAGGGATTTCAGAAAGCAGCCTTGGGAGTTGTTCTGTTCCCAGACAGATAAAGTTTTTGCTAAGGCAGCATCTGATTTGAGAACTTGCCTTGTTGTATCGCACAGAAGAATGATAGTCTTGGTATACTAGGGGATAGAAATCTAATCCCTCCAAATGGACGATAGAGCTCAAAAGTTCTGACCTTGCAGGATAAAAACGAACAGAAATCTTAGATATTTGTTAACAATTCCTTCATATGAGAAAAGAGATATTACAAGGAAAGTTACACTAAGGGCAACAAAGATGATCAAAGGTATGACATGGCTTCTGTACAAAGCATGATTAAACAGAGTAGTCTGGCCTGGAAGAGAAATGATGTAAGGTGGTTATGGCAGCATGTTATGAGTGTCAGGG
>NW_010312741.1:12396-15307 GCF_000700745.2 Antrostomus carolinensis
ATGCAGGGGACATCAGAGGCAAGTGTGTGTCAAGTTCTAAACAAATAAAAGGAGATACTTCTTCAGGTATAGCTATCTGGAATTCTCTGCCACAGGACATTAGAGATACTCTGGTGTATGAAACTGAATGTCACATGCATGAAGGGAAAAATTCACTGACAGGTACACAAGATTAATACTTTTTTACATGGACTCCCTGACTGCTATAGATTTGATATATTTTTTTAAGGAGTGCCTTTGCAGTGTTCACTAGATATTTGCTGTTGGCTATGCCAGGTACACAAAATTGGGATAACTGCTTCTTTAGTCTGATAAAATATGACTTAGATTATTCCAATATTTGTTGTTACAGAAAACTATACTGCCTACCTGTAATTCCTACCAGTACCCACAGTTCTCATTCAGGATTATGTCTCAATTGGAAACTGATTTCTCTGGTCACAGAGTTAAATAAGACATTTATGGGTTCAGGGTAATGAAGTAGCTAAAGAAGTTTGCCTTTGCATAGACACTATACCAGGAGCAAAAGGGACTGCAGGAAATGACAGGGCTCAAGGGAAGAAAAAAACCCAAACAAAACAAACCTTTCAACATAGTCTATGACACCAAGCAAAAGTAAATAACATTATATAGATACATAGATTTAATAATGATGGGACTATTTCAAGTATAGAGTTTGTAATTGTGTGTGAAACCTGCTCACACCTTGCATGTGTGTGTATATATGATGAGTTAAATTAAATCTGCCATTGTATAAAGGAAAAACTGTTCCTAGTTACTTTTCAGTGAAATTGTCCTCAATAATTTATATATACAACATGTGTCACAAAATGGAGACATGTTTTCAGATAGCTCTATATAGCCATGGAAAATTTTAAAAAACTTATCTGAAAGGAAATGGGATTATTTCTTCTGAAAATGTCTCTCATAATGTTCACCACAGTATCTCTTTTTAAGAAAAAACTAGAAATAACACTTTTGCTTTGATGCACACCATAGTGATATACAATAGAGGTCTTTCTATTTTCAGAAAGATCAGGAGCAGTTTTGTATAAGGACATGGCACCTCTATTTTTGAGTATTAGGAAAACTATCAGTCTCTTATGGAATACACATTTCTGAACAATGTCTTTATCTCTCCATTGATGAAAAGCCATTTTTGCAGAATAATTGGTGACAGAACAGAACAAACTCTCTTTGTTTACTCTTTTAGTTGACTGAAGTGTGGTGTTTCAAAAGAATGTCTTTTGGTTGGTTTACTTTCAATAGTATTTTGCTTATTAGGGGAAAAAAATCCACTTGTGTATTAGCCCTTTAGCCTGTCTCTGAGCTTGTCTATGACTTCAGTAATCATAAGAGCATTAAATAAGGAGGAGTGGGTGGATAGGGGAAACGGCCATTATTTACATTTAAGAACTTTTCGTAAAGAATGCCATTGTCTGAATCCTGAATCAGTAAGTAATGTTTGTTGCTTTCTTCTGATGAACAAACATTAGAAGGAGGGAAAATTTCAGTGATGGTCACATTTTATTCACTAGACCAACACAAAATAATTAAGTTATATTGATTTCATAAACTAGGATCATATTAGATCCCCACATAAACAGCTTTGTCCTTTATAATTTAAAGGTGGCACTACAGAAAATTATGAGACAGTGTCTAATAGCATGCATTTTGGTTGCAGTTATGTCCAAACTCAAGCAGAATAATACAAAACTAGGGAAAATCAGTATTGCATACATAT
This sequence comes from Antrostomus carolinensis, assembly GCF_000700745.2. Taxonomy (NCBI): domain Eukaryota; kingdom Metazoa; phylum Chordata; class Aves; order Caprimulgiformes; family Caprimulgidae; genus Antrostomus; species Antrostomus carolinensis. Next base: position 14,141 of record NW_010312741.1, read on the forward strand.
GTATGTACTCTTAATCCCATAAGCATGAAAAATGAACAAAAAGCTGGAGCTTTAGGAGAGGGTTTAAAATGGCTGGGTTTTTTGGGGTTGTTTTTTGTTTGTTTGTTTGTTTGTTTTGTTTGTTTGGTTGTTTTTTTTTTTTAAATTGGTGGATCATAACCATGGCAGTCCTAAATGTTCATTTTTACTGGTAAATATGCCTCCTTACTTCTGGCTTCCAAACAATACTTTAATAAACCAGGTGCATTACTTCGTTGGTCACTCCTTGATTTCTACTTCATTTTCTGCATCCTGTGACAGTTATAAAAACAGTTAATAAGCAGTTAATCAGTTTTCAGTAATATATTTGTTACCATTTTCAGGTAATTGCGTTTAGAGTGATCCTGTCTAGAATGTGAAGCAGGTATTAAGCGTTATCCTCTACTTCAAGTAGCTAAGGTTTTTCAGTGGCAGGCGAATGCATCTGTTGTTCTCTTGACATACATACAAAGCTTTCAGCTTCTAGAGTATCCTGTCAGCTCTCATTCTTCTCACTTTGAATAAAATAATTTTATCCTACACCATTTGCCAACTAAAAGTAATTAATTTTATGGTATATTCGGCAACCATTGCATGTTGATTCATTAATGAGTCTGATATTTAGTTTATTATGTTGTTTAAAACTTTATTACAATTAATAAAGCACATACTTGTAAAGGAGTGGTTCTCTGATTATTTTTTTTTTTTTCACACACCTGCTTGTCTGTCCTTGACAATATTATGATGGACAAAATAACCCTACCAAGTAAAAATACATTGATTTAAGTCCATCAGGATCTTGATCACTGAGCACACTGCTGGACAGAATCACACAATTCCAATTATACTGAACTAATGCAGAAAATTACCCATTACATGTTTTACTTTTTCTTATTGGAATGAGATGTATCTACTGGTGCTATTGCTGATTCTCCCATTATTTATGCGTATGCTTTAGAGTATCATGAAATAAAATCAAGAATGAAAAAGCAATGTAAAGCATGTTCTTCAAGAAGAGGAAGGATGACTTGTTGGACTCCTTATGCACATAGAAAAGCCATACACCTCTATTCTGATGCATAGTTGTATTGGGTCTGACTGGGATGGAGTTAATTTTCCCCATAGCAGCCCTCATAGTGCTGTGTTTTG
>NW_010312741.1:15444-28488 GCF_000700745.2 Antrostomus carolinensis
ACCCAGTAGGCTGGGGGTGGGGAAGGTCTTGGGAGGGGACACAGCCAAGACAGCTGACCCAAACTGACCAAAGGGATATTCTATACCAGATAACGTCTGCTCAGAAATAAAAGCAAGGGGAACAAAGGGGAAAGGAGGAGCATCCATTATTCCTCTTTGTCCTCTGGGAATTGCAATGCATATGAAACCCTGCTTCCCGGGAAGTGGTCCAACATCACCTGCTGATGAGAAGGAGAGAATAAATATTTTGTTCTTTTGCTTCTGTGCATGCTGCTTTGCTTTGTTTCTACTAAACTCCTTTTGTCTCAACCCAGAAGTTTGGGGTTTTTTTTTTGTTCCATCTCATTTTCTCCCCTCCAAAAAAAACTGCTGAAGAGGGGGGTGATAGAGTAGCTTAGGGGGTACCTGGAATTCAGGCAAGGTCAACCCACCACAATAGTGCACTGCAATAGCAATATTCCAGTTATCTCTTACACTGAAAGCTATATCCACACAGATCAATTAACTTTGCAGGATATATAAGCCCTGAAGAAGAAATACTGCACTGGTATGGTCAGACTTTCTCTGAAAATTCATTCAGACTTATCCCTGGTACAGAGTTTTCCTTTGTTCAAAAACTACCTTTCAGTTAGAAAATTAACTTTATAATTCAAAAAAGTAAAAGCAACCTACAACTAGCATTTTTTCTCTTTTGAGCTTTCTTCTCATCCACTAAATTTAGAGAAAAATAGGAAAAAATATATCTATATTAACATAAATGATCTATTTTCCTTGTTTTGTTTGGGGTTTTTTGTGGTTTTTGTTTGTTTTTTTGTTTTGGGTTTTGTCTTCCCTTTTTTTTTTTTCTCTTTTTGTTTTTGACACTAAAATGGTGGGGAAAAACCCCAAATAATTAGCAATATAAGTACTAGTCACCCAGCATTAATTCAAATATTCTTCAGGGTAATACATCCTTATACTTCAAGTAAATTTAAGTCTAGAAGTAAAGTATGGATTTAATATTCAGACTGATACTAGAAGGGTGTCTAGTTCAAAGGTTGTAGTCTAAGAACTGGCTATTGAAGATGACCTAATTCACTCACAAAGTAGACAATCTTGGTGGCAGAAACAGGCATGAAATGTAGCCTGAAACCTAAATTTCATCACAAGACCTTGAAGCAAGGACAAGAAATTGTGAGATAATTTGCTGAGGAGCCAGTGGAGGATATCAAGGAGGGAGTAACCATAGCCTGTCTAATGGCCAGCTAAGCTAATCTTTAATGGACTAGAAAGAACAGCAGTGTTAATCACAAGTACTTCACAGATCTAACTTGTGTTCATATTTACTGGATAAACCCAGTATTTCATAACTGTTTCCTGAACCTTCTTTTATTATTCCCTAAATCTTCTCCTAGCTATTCTCTTTGCACAAAGGGGCTATTCCTTTCATCGTTAAAGTCTGACAGTAATGCACTGGAACACATCAGCATGAAATATGGGGTTTGATTTTTATATATTCTTGATCAAATTTTTAAACTATAGATACTGAAACTACTTTAGGACACAACTGAAGAGCCCTTTTAAAATGTCCCTGCTGGCCATATTGTGCTGATGAGCTTAATAGTGAAACTGGCCTTTCTGGTATAATGGTACCTTTGCTAGGCTGTAAACAATGGCTTTAATCAAGATCCTAAACTCTTTACAGACAAAATGTTCTTTCAGGGTTCCCTGATTTTATGGAGTCAGAGCGAGTGTTTTGCTTTTGCTCCCGTTGTGTAATTCTCCCAATTCTCAATGTCTTATCCTTATAAATCTTAACATCTAAAGGAAATTGCTTAAACTACTTTTAATGCACTGACAGCTGCTCATATTATAGATTACTGTATGCTGTAAGCAATGTCTTTTCTATATCTTGTTGAAAAGGAAAGACAAGATGCTGTAAGAAATTCCTCTTGGGAACATGTTTCATTCTGTTTCTGAAGCATGCACATGAAAAAGTCAGAGTTGCACTCCTTTGTACTCAAATCCCTCTCACCTTCTAAAAGGATGGGCATCAGCATGTCTACACTGGGGAGTTCATGATTACTAAACAATGAATCCATGTCTCCAAAACAATGCACACTTGGCAAGCAATAATGGCTTGCAATGCATGTGGTGTATTGGCCTCAACTCACAGCCAAATACCAGCCGCAGCTGCTCACCCACCCCCATCCCCTCTGGCAGCATGAGGAGGGGGACAAAACAGGAGGAACAAGAGGAGGAGAGAAGACTAGTGGGTTGAAGGGAAGATCATAATTGTAACTGCTCAGTAGTGGTAGTTTGAGACCAAGGAATGATCTGGTGTGGAAGGCCAGGAGGCCCAACTGCAAGAAGGTGTTAAACAGACTGGAAGCAGAAAGGCAAGAGACAGAACATACTCCTTGCAAGGGAGTGAAAAAGTCATTCAGATTTGTTTTGCAGACCATCCTGAAATGAGAACACTCAGGGTCCCAAGCTCAGGGGCCACATTTGGGCAGCAGAGCTGGGCTGGGGGAGAGACCCAGAGCTGGACTGAGGTGTCCCATACAATAGCTCTCAGGAGTGGTGCTGGTGCAAGTGTATATAAGGAATCTGCTTGTGACATGTCTTTGCAGACTCCATGTAGAACTATGTAGACTCTCTCCAGTAGGTCCATGTCCTTATGTTGGGGGCCCCAGAACTGGATACAATACTGCAGGTGGGGTCTCATGAGAATGGAGTAGATGGACAGAATCAGCTCCCTCGACCTGTTGGCCATGCTTCTCTTGATGCAGCCCAATATACGGCTGGCCTTCTGGAATGCAAGTGCACATTGCTGGCTCATGTTGAGCTTCTCATCCACCAACACACCCAAGTCCTTCTCCTCAGGGCTGCTCTTGATTCGTTCTCCTACCTGCACAGCATACCTGCAGCCTGGATTTGCGTAAATTTTGTGTAAGAATCCGTTATTTCCCACTCAGAGTTGAAAGGGAGGACAGGAACTAGGGTAGGCATACCAGTATATTGATAACCTGTTAAAATTACAAAAGAAACCCCCAAATTACAGTGGAGATCAGGCAGTTCTGCTTATTGAGTTAATATATTATAGAAGAAAAAGCTATAACCCTTAATAACTTGTTCACTGATATTTTCCATAACAAAAAATATTTTTACTGTATTTCATACAGGGTTAGGAAGAGCTCTTAAATATTTTAAAAGAGCACAATCCTCTAGCTGTTATAGAGGTTTGTCTATGTTACCCATTAGGGTGACCGGGAACAGCTGCTTAAGGAAATGGTATGAAACATGGATATAGGGCAAGCAATCATTTTGTGATTCTGAGGTTGGGTGTACAAGCCTGTTCAGGCAAGGGTGATTTCTGTACTTGAATGTTGTTCCTCATTGAGGAATTGGTTTTGACAAAACACCAGTATCACTCATCCACCTGTGTGTGCAACATTTCAGTATCTCACCTCCTAAGTATTAAAAAACACTTCTAAGGTGGATAAAAGATGAATACCTCTTTCATCACCAGAAATACCCTCTACTTGAAAGAAGATTGTGTGAATCCCAACAAAATAGTCATACCCATATACCTATCTTCATGTAGTGCCCTATCTAACAACAGTAAGGATCAATATTTCCGTGGCCTTCCCACTCCCATTTACAGAGTGAAAAAGTGTCTTGTAGCACTGGGCATAAAATTCAGAAATCTAGAAAGATGAAAGGGAACCTCAGTCACATGCAAGTCTTCCCTCACAGAGTCTGTCAACTACAGTCTGCCTGCCTGTATTCATTCTGATTATAAAATGAAGCAACCAAAGCGTGGTCTCCTGTTTATCTGAGCTGCATGATCTGGGGGGGTTGTCCTGCGAACTGTGAATTCCTGGAAAGAAACAGCTCATATACCTGTCTGCTGTGCAGTCTGCATGCAGGAGCACAGAGTGGCTGTACACCTTTGCTAATAATTTCTAGGTGCCTTGTCAGTGTTTGCAACTGTGGACTGTTTGGTTCAATGCTATGGAAGTGTAGTAGATGTAATTGTCTCTTTTTCAATTAAGGGAAGTCAAATTGAATAAGCTGAGATTTTTCATCAGACTTAACAGTTGCTTATGAGTCATAATATTTTGGATATAATTTTTTTTAGAATACACTAAATAAAAAAAAAAACCAAACAACCAAACAACAAAACAAAACAACAAACAACAAAAAAACAACAAAAAAACCCAACTAAATAAACCAAAACCCTAACTCACCATATATTGCTTTGAATGGTGGGAAGGGTGAATATCACACTGGGATATGAATTCCAAACCAAAGCTTTTATATACGTAAAATGTAAAATTAGAGTGGTTTCAGTGGCAAATGTATTTATATTCAAAATGAAAAATGTAGGCATATTTAAGGTTCAATAATATGGAATCATATTTTTAGCAAAACCTAAGAAGTTAGTTTACTGATTTCCATACAGAATATAAGCAGGCTATTTTGAAACTGAGATTAGACACAGTTTACCTTTTGCTGACAGTCACTGTTGAGCTAAAAAAGAATGCCATTCCTATGCTAATTGAACAAGAAGACTGATTGTCACAGCAGTATATCATGGAATATTTGTATTTCATATTTTACTATGCATTTTTCCCCAGTTACTAAAAGGTGCATACAATTATGCTCATAAATGCATCCATTAGTCCTGATAACATATATATATTCCATAGGCTAGGGAAAAGATACAGTAACATGAAAAAAAAGAAAAGTGGTAATGTAATTCTGTCAATGTCTCAAAAAGATTGATGAAGCATTTCTGTAGTTTGCAAATGCTTTTTGTATTTACCAATAGAAAGCAGTAAGGTGCCCAGAAAATTACTCTTCCTTTACAGCTTTTTTTTTTTTCTCTGTCCTTTTTGTTTGTTTTTTTGTTTGTTTAATAGTTTAGTAGCAAATGTAAACTTCCAGGTTTGTACTCCAAAATAACCAGAGTGGATCAATTACTAGGACAGTGATGAAGGCACTAAAATAATCATACCAGCTCAGAGAGAATCTAATGAGAAGCTGACACGTGTAACAGCCAGCATCTATAGCAAAAAAATCAAATCTGATAGAAACAAGAGAATAAGCTGCGTTACCGTGTCCCAAAGATATTTTGCTGATTTGATCTGTAAGAGATCTGTCCGCATGTGTAATAATGAGAACAAGGTGGGACAGTGCCATTAGAGCTATGCCCTTATACCTCAGTTAAAGATACAGATGCAGCCTTTAAGTTTATAATTCATATATTTTTTCTCCATAAAGAAATGTCCCAGCTCTGCTTTCTGAAATTAAATATAAAAAGTAACCAATGAGAGAATGCATGGGAGAAAAGACAGTAATCCCATTTTATTAGATGGCTCTTATCTTTGTTTGCTCTTTTTTTCTACCATATAAACTTTAGAATACCCAAAGGATATAAAATAATGTAAATCTGGTAACTCGAATCAGAAGGCTCAGAACTGCAAAGACAATTCCATAAACTAAAGAAAGTCAAGCTCTTCATGTGTGATAAACACTCAAAAGGACAATCCCAGTATCATTAAATTATTTTTATGGTCAGAGTATATATAATGATCAAATACAGATGTGACACTAATGGATATCTGTAGCTCCTCACTCATTGTATGTTGTTGATTTGCCCTTTTCTCAAATGATGTTTCTTCAGACTAGTGGCTTTGGGTAGCTAGTACACTTGAACAGTCCAAAGAACTTAAGTTGTGCATGGCCAGAATGTCTCTGACAAGAGATATTATAACATCAAGTAACTGAAAAATAATAAAAAACAATACATCTTTTTCTTGCCAACTTTCTGTCTCGGTGACTTAGGTTTGCTTTCTAAGGACACTGGTTCATGAAGGCATCAATCTTGCAAAGTACTATGAAAGCAGGGCAGAACTAGGATGCCATTCATTTCTTAATGATATATGATTGTACACTGTCCCTGTTAACAACTTTACAAAGATATTAAGAAGAGAGGTAGATGACATTTTGCAGAACTCTGTAAGAGTAAGAAAAGTCTGTTTTTTCAGGTAGCTTTCTAACGCCCTATTATTATTTCAGAATAGGAGTAAAACAGGGTGGTATTACTATGCTTGGTGGTGGGGGGTTTTTTCAGGGTTTTTTTGTTTGTTTTCAAGTTTTTTGGGTTGTTTCCTCTTTTTTTTTAACCCTTGCTGTGGTTAAAAAGAAAAAAAAAACAAGCCAAAAACCAACAAAAAACTCCAACCCAAAACAAAACAACAAAAAACCCAACCAGAAATACCATAGTGAGACTTTCCTTCTTAAAACTCAATATTTTACTGAAATGTAGGAATGTGTAATTTAAAATTTTGAATTTCACACAGAATAAGGAAAGACAAGAGTGCTTCATTGCTCCTCTTCCCCTTTCAATCTGCTTCATAGAAGATCCAATGTTGAACAGAGCCAGGAAGTCTGAAAAATAAGTTACACCACATTCACCGCTTAATTTCTAGTACCCCAGTTAGACCTCTAAAAAAATCTCAGGTATACTTAATGAACAAAAAGTTGCCTTCAAAGACCAAGTTCTCATCTTGTTAAATTTGTTGTTCATTTTGATCCTACAGTTTTCAAAAGAGAAGCCTCTTGTTTTGCCAAATGGACACACCCCTGTGTATGTAAGTCCAAATGGAAACAAATTAATAAATCATAGGGTTGTAAAATTAATTACTTGAAACTTAGCCAGATATAAAACTTAACTGGGAGAGAAATTAAGATATTTGCTGGTGGGTACAGGAAGATTTAGCTTCTTTGTTGTTAGCTTTCTGATCACTTGGGGTGGGTGGGAGAAGCTAGAAGAAGGTAGTGTTTCTAGTGAAGTCATTGCATTTTCCAGAAACACATGTAAAGCAGAGTATTTTCAAAACAGCAAATTCACAGTCCAAGGCATGAGTGATAGTTGCTGTCACAATTGATGCTGGCTAATTCTGTCACCAGCCACAAAGGACAGATGACAGTCTGGGATTCTCTGAGTATTTCAAGGACTCATTTGCCTGAGAATTCATCACCTCTGGAGTCAGCAGCTGAAAGAGGAATAAGTTTGGAATAACTGAGAATGTATCTGTGTCTGAGACTGTAAACCAAGATATGTCCCTCCCAGACCACATTTCAAACAGGAACCTTACCAATAACTTGTTTTCCTCTCACTACTGGCTGGTAGTACCTGGTCCTCTGCTGGCCTGTGATCACGTAGCATTTTATTCCTGTTTCACATAAGTATAAACGACCACATAAGCTTGTGGTGAACCACAGCCATGGAATTTCACTGAAGCAGCATTCTGATGCTCAACAGCATTCTCCTTGAGAATTCAAAGCTGCCCAGGGAAGTACACATGTAACATAAGAGTTCACTTATCTATAGGAAAAGAGGAAATAATTGCCAGTTCTATTAATGTAATCAATAAGTGTATTTTTCAGAGTTGTTTTGATGTGTCTTATTATTCATCTTTTTGATTGCCTTCTTCCTATATTTTTATTTCAACTCCAAACTCATATTCCCTACTATCTTTTTTTTCTCTAAAGGCTGTAATAATTTCTGGGACAAGTGGCACCATTAAATTCCTATGCCTTTCCAAATAGTACCATATCCTGCAATCAGATATATTATGGGTCACTCAAGGTGAGTCAGCAAGTAGAATTTGCCATGAAACTGTTTACATATGTATGTATACAAATGACAAATACAGAACACAATGTCAAAAAGCAAGAAAATGTAATCAAGAATTTATATAGTGTCATTACCACTCAAGTGGAAAAAAGCCTCTGTAAAACAATGAAGTCAACCTGGATCTGTCAGTTAAAAACAAATGCCAATGTAAGTGATTACCACTAATATTACCTGTAGAAAAGTAGCGTCTATGCAAACAACAATATTTTTTAGAGTACCTATTTGTTGGTCTTGAAAAGAACAATACTTTCCTCAAGCTTTCTGCTTGAAGGTGTTTTCTTTTTATGAGGAAGTGCAGTGTGAATTGGAATAGATAAAAGCAGTGGGTTTGAATTAAATTATTTCCCGATTTTCTGTTTAGGGCATGATCTGTAATCCCATAATGTTGTGGATGCTTACAAGTTAAAGTTTTTAACCAGAGCAACCACGAGACCTACTTTAGGTCCTCAGTGCTCTTCGATAATTTTTATTTATGCACTTTATATTACTGAGTACTTCACTGTGGCACCACCTGCATCCCAGTGTTTTGCTGCCATGAAAACACAGAATAAAAAACCAAAAATGCTTATGGTTCAGCAAGCTCCAAATATATTGTTTAAAATTCTAGAGTTAAATAATAGGAAGAATACCAATGTAGAAGAGACATAGATGAAAGCAAGATAAAGCTTTCTGCAACTAACTCCCGCTTTACCTGTGTCCTTTTTGCTGTGCACATACACACGCATATGCACAAGGCCCAGCATAGTGCCATTGTGCTGGAACTTCAGCAATACTTACTCCAAAAGCACGTAAAGTGGACAGAGCAGCAATTTCTCCAAGGACAGAGCTGCAGAGGGAGAGATAGGATGGAGACCAAGATGCACAGTTAATCAGAGGTACAGTCTGTCCAGGTCTGTTGCTGTGAAGGTGTTACTCCTGCACAAGGGAGTGTAGCATTGAGACAACAGAGCTGAAGGTCAGCTTCCTGATTCTGATGAAACTGCATCAGTTTGGAACGTAAAATGGTCTAATTTAACTTGCTTTGAATAATAAGAGAAAATTTTCCAGCTAAGAACCTGAAAGGAGTTTGAAGAACAGTCCCATTCTCAGCTAACCATTTAGGGAATATTTCAGGGTCAGCTCCCGTGGTCACGATTATTTGGCATATACTGGTCTGACTGAGAGCAAAACCAGTAGCTATGACAGCTTTACTGCACTTGGAATGCAGACTATTCTACAACAAAGGTCAAATTAAAAACCAAACCAAAACAAAACCCCACAATAGTCTAACAAAAAACAAGAAAAGGAAGTACCAATGTTACACTCATTGCGCAATTTTGGAGGAGACACTTGAAAGCATTCATGATTTCGTATACATATTTTTATGGATCTTTAGAAAAGAGCTGACTCTTATTTCAGATTAAGCCAAGACTGATGTTACACTCATTGCGTAATTTTGAAGGAGACACTTGAAAGCATTCATGATACCGTATACATATTTTTATGGATCTTTAGAAAGGAACTGACTCTTATTTCAGATTAAGCCAAGACTGATTTTTTTTTTTTTAAATTACCATTCCATTGTTTTCTTTAGAAATATTAATATAAATATATATTATTTAAAGAAGGTAATGTTTATTTGAGGACTGTTTCAAGTGAATTACAGGTCTTGTGTAAGTTAAACAGTGGAGCCTGCCGTACAGTGAAAAGGTCTTTTGAATGGTTACATCCTTTCTAACCATTGAGTAGTTTTGTGTAAAGAAATATTCCCAGTAGTAAACAACACAGATCTACATCACATCTGCCAAATCCAGTCATGCTTCCTCTCACATAGGCTGTCCACTTCTGCTTAGGTGTGTGTTGTCAGTGTATTGTGCACAAATATTTGGTGAGAGACAAAATTTATATCAATACACTCATCTGACCTCTTGTTCTAAATTGACTGGACCTTGGTGTTTTCAGGTTAAAGATGTTTGAATTAATGGCCTGTGCAACAGAGTTCAGGAACTTCAAAAATTTAAATCTTCAGAAACATTCCACCAACATTTTACAACCATAAATCAAAATAATTCAAACTCTTAATAGTACTGACAGGATTTTCAAGCATATCTGAAGGGAACTAAGCTTCCATATCCCCTTGGTACTCAGATGGATGTCTGTTTCCTAAAATCCTGGCTATATTATTCTGCCCATTACTCTAACTCACATGATTTAAAATTAGTGAATTCACAGGAACTTAATGGATTTCAAGTGCAGAATGATACAACTGCATCTACTGGGAACTTCTGCAAGACACATTGCATAGAGCTTCATCCATTTATTTCTCTCCATGCAAATTACTCATATTTGACTAATGTATGGCTATCTACTATGTGTTAGAAGATATCACATGGTGGAAACCCTACACCTAGGAAATGTATTTAGGTAGTGTATTTTCATGGCTTTGTCACCGTTTAAAAACAAAATATGTTTCACTCAAGTTTAAAGTAGCCGAGCTTTAATTTCCAGAGGCTTCCAGCAATGACTTTCTTTATGAGATTTAAGGCTTCCATTTTAGATTATCCCTGTGAAGAACATAAGCAACATATACATGCAATGTGAGTGATGTGTTCTTCCTTTTGATGAAATAAAGATCATCCTCTCACTCATAGGCATTTTTTTCTCCATTTTCTCCATTACCTTTGCTGCTCTTCTAAGGTTTTTTCATATATTTTTTCAAACTTTTCAGCACCAAAGCTGTAGGAAACCTTCTAATACCAGGCTTGACAATGTTACATATACAGAAACACCTCTGCACTGAGAGATGCTTTTCTATTAAAATCAAACAATTGACTATGAAGACTTTCTCCCCTTTACTATGCAAAAGAAAAGGAATTCAGCCTGGAATAAATAGGGTGTTTGTTAGCTGGCATAAGTGCAATGAATTGTAAGAGGTAATAAATATTATGATTTACCTTTAACCTGAAAGACAGCATTTGGTTTGTGTCTTCTGGGCTAGTAAGCATTGTCCTGCTGGTCTGTAATGTGTGTAGATAACACACCAATATTTTTGGGACACTAGGTGTCTTGATACTTTTATAATTAACTTAGAGAAGCATGACAAAAATGGTAATGCTGTCAATGCTTCTGTAATGTGTACTTACCACTCTTTAGGTTGCCCTCAGAATAAAGGAAGGTTTATGACCATGTATGGCTTTTGTATGAGTATATGAATAGATTATTTAAAAGACAAAATTTTTGACTGGTGTTTCTTTAGAGCTTTTTCTCTAAGACAAGTTCTGTGATATCTGTCACTTACTACAATGCCAACAAACTATGGACATGTGAAAAAATATTATTGGGAGTTTTTGTTCTAATGGAAGAACTTCTCCAGATTTTAGCAGTATGCAACAGTTATTTCACAGCTTGTCTAGTTTCTGCTGTGCAAATGTTCAACGCTTCAGTAATAACTTAAAATATCAAGTAGGGAAAAACTTAAAAATAGAACAGGTGTATAACTGGCCTTGCCTCTACCTGACAGTCAACACCAAGGATTTCAGTAACCCAGTTTATCTCAGCCTCCCACAGGAAGCTCATGTTGAATTGTTTTAGTGCTGTTATGAACTCTAGATCTTTTTCTGCAGTCACAGTTTTCTAGGATACAGTTGCACATGCTAGAGGTATAGCCTCTCATTTACCATCTTTGCGACCTTGTTTCTTTGACTACATTAGGTCTTATTTAGTGAAAGGGTCTGATGTAGTCAAAAGTTTCAACTGCTTGGAATGAAGACCTAGCCACCGTTATTTGAAACTTTCCAAATCTGTATGCCATTTGAAAAGCAGTGATTTGGTATTTATTTCCAGACCACTGAGAGGAATATTGAACAAGGTCAGGTCTAATACTAATGACTGCAATACAGTGCTAGCAACATCCTTGTTCAGAGATGGTTCCCCATTGACAACTGCTTTGAGAACTGTTAGTTAACTAGTGCTTAATCCATTTAAACCATGTACTTTATTGGTATTATGGAGAGTTCATTTTAACATTGGAAAATCCATGATAAAAAGTCAAATTACTTAGAGAATTCTGAAGTATCTTACATTCATAAATCAAGCAGGAAAACATAAGCAAACTGGTAAAACTCCAGTGCTTTGGAAAACTAAATACCCTAGAATTACCACTTTTCAACAAAAGACAGAGACCCTACTTATTTACAAAATTGTGGAAATAATTATTCATGGCCAGTATAGGTTTAGTTGAATCCAGTTTTCAGGTTTTTTTGTGAGAGAATTCTGTAGGTCATGACTGTGATTCAATTTTCTTTTCCTGCCTTCAGTTTTAGAAAGCTCTTTAGGCTGAAAAACAGGTCTCCTAGTGAAAAATCATCATAATCTTCCCCTGGTTGCATGTGTCAGTTATGTGTGAAAATAAAAGTATGAAAAAATGAAAACAAGACATAAGAAATGAACATGGAAAACCTAAATCTTGCAAATTATTAGAGACTTTACTAGGAAAATCTGACGTTTCCAGTGAAGTCAGCTTTTTAAATCTACCTCATTAGGGTTTTTGTTGATTTTTTTTTTTTTTTCTTCCAGTGGTGAGAGTCAACCAGCATTAAAGATATTTATCCAAGATTGCTGTTCACTTTCTCTAGCCTTTATGGTGTGAAAGTTAAATATCTGGTTAATCTTTTAAGTACCAGCTAAAGAGAAATTCTAAAATGAATCATCTTCTGAATCTCTCTCTTTAATTTACAAGAGGCATGTAAGTGATTAAATGTTGAAGTCGAGGGAGGCGATTCCTATCCCATAGTATTCGCTGTTACAAGGTGTCCTTTAAAGCGCTCCAGAGACCTTAAAAGCAGACTTGTGTATTATTATTTCATATTATGTTATAATGCATAGTCCTAGGAATAGTTGTCAGGCATAAGCCAGGTGACAAGGTGGAGTAAATAGTGACCCTGAGATGTTGTCGCATACATCCTAAGAAAGTACTTATCCAATTTAATTAAAATATCATTCCTGTCCACTCAGACCTCCAGATGAGAATTAAAATTCAGTACTTAAGCCAAAGAATGCATAGATTTCAATATAAAATAAGAATTTAAAAGTTTGTTTCTTAAGTGAACATTTTGCATTTACAATAAATAAGAGCCATGCCACTGAATGTTATCAGTGATTTATCCAGGTAAAACCTGTGCATTTGCTGCTAGGTAGCAAAATAATGACTTTTTATTTCCAGAAAGACTGAAGATCAAAGGGAGCCAGGCTGGGCTACTAAGCTTGGATGGTGGAACTGTCAGTTGAAAGACATTTGCTGTTCACATCTATTACCACAGAAAGACTAAGACTGTCTTGGATTTACAGCTTCTGGAGAAGAAAAGTGGAAAGTTGAT
>NW_010312741.1:28524-51953 GCF_000700745.2 Antrostomus carolinensis
TGTTTTTCCATCCTTAGGACACTGACTGATCCAGTTTTATCCATGGATTAGCACTTTAATCAAACAAAAATGGAGAAACACACTTCATTGTGTTTCAGATTCCAGTGTCAGGGTAGAAGATAATAATTTGAACTGGGAGAAAGTGACTGCCTATAAGCATATGTAATTCTTGTGTCAAAGCTTTGACAAGTTGTTTGTTGGAAAACCTATTTTACTGATTGCAGTCTACACTTTAATAGATGTGCCATCCAGGGATGTGTCAGATCCCTTGCAGCATACCAATTAATGGCAGTCACTGGCGGTGAAAGTAGCTCTTTTAATCTTATTAAAAAAGTGCCATACAATATAATTTCCTTTGTGGGAATGTCTGAATGCATTTTATCTGCTGAAAAAAAAGAACAACATCATATCTGAACAAGCTAGACAAAAACCTGCCAACCTCCCTGTGCCTTTTGACTAGCTATCTTTTGCTTTCTCACAGAGTTCACACTTTTAAAATCTGATCAATAGCAAAGCAGTTTAGGTGCTCGTGTCCCACTTTAATACTACTGGTGGTTTATAAGGTAATTGAATTTTGCCTTGGTAACCCTTTAAATATTTCACACGAAAGTCAGAGATCCTTAAATAAGATGTTTCCGTTTGTTAGAAAGAGGTTTTTTCTTACTCTTCTTGATTTTTAATTACATGCATGAAAACCAGATATTATGGAATAGTTAGAATTTAGACACCTACTTGCACGTGCATGGTTGCCACAAAAGCCTATATTTCAATCCTATCTAGCCCTCTCAGTATGATCCTTTCAATATGTGGAGTTGCTTAGATCTTGATTCACCTCAGTTCCTTGGAGACCACATCAACAATAAGAGTCTTGGAATAGAAATTCTCCAACTCACCTCTGCTACGACCTTTACAGAAGAGATAGAGTATTGTGCCACTAATTGCAGTCAAAACTTCAGTGAGTAGATCACACCCTTGGTCCCACTTGCAAGTGTTTATTTTTCTTGTTCAGGCTGATGTTCAAAACATTCAACATCTCTGTCTTTGGCGGTGTTCAAGTTGTGACTGGACAAAGCTCTGAGCCACCTGATCTGATTCAAAATACTCTGAGCAGAGAATTAGACTAAGTGGCCTGCAACCTAAATAAGTCTATAATTACTAAATGATTTGGAGGATACTTTGACCACTAAAATCTAGTAGTCAAACAAGTGTGGTGATTGGTATAATGTTTCTTTGAGTTTCTGGGTTCTTTTTCTTTGGTGAAATTATCCTTTTATTGAGATTAATTAACTTTTTACCTTGATTTCATGAGGAGCAGACAATCACAAAAGCTTTTTTGAAAATGCTTCCTATAGAGTTGAAACATTTCTTCCACTAATATGGCTCCCAGCAAGACAGACAAGTAATAAATTATTCTTTTTTCTTTACTCCTTAAAGACTCTTAACATTTGTAGAGTTGAATTATGCAACTTCCCCTCAAAGTCCGGAAACTTAAAAAATATTAACAAGTGCTAAAGTCTGTAACCTTTCCTGTAACCTTTCTGTTGCACAAAAACCAATTCAAGAACACGTATAGTGTTATAGATACAGTTGCCCACCACATAGTGCATAGTGGTGATACCCGAACATTATTCCATTTTAACCACCTCTTTTCCCTTATAGACTACAAGCCCAAATAATAATATTGATTAAGTCCACATGCTAGCATTAGGTTTTTTATTAGTGGGGTGAATAGTTGGGTTACACCTGCCATGATCTTACTAGAAAAAGATGGTAGAAAAAGATGGAGCTGCAGAATGTTTAATTGTACACTGATTAAATTAGTAGCCTTTTTGGCACTGATTTAAGTGGCAACAGGAGAAAGTTTTACTATCTGACTTGCAATTCTTCTCTGACTGTGAATGAAAAGATACTGTTTATTGCTCCATCTTATTGCAAGCTAAAATAAGATGCCTACTCTCTTTTGAGATTTCTGTCAATATTTTTGTGTCTGTTACTTTTTGACAATGTGTGCTGTGGATTATTCTTTTATTGCATAATATTTGAAATACTGCGCAGGATGAGACCTGTGGTCCATGTTATCCTTCAAAATCATCACTTCCATAGGCCACTAACAGGCACTTCAGGAAAGGGAGATGAAACTGTTATTAAGCAAGTAAGATATAAATTGTCCGATGGGAAGATTTCTTCCTAATCCTTGTTTTTTTTTTTTTTTTTCCAAGGTGAGTCAGAATTTGTTAAATCACCAGTTTTTCTTAACCTTTATGCATCCATTTGTATTAAACTCTTGTCCACTTTTGTGTACACAATGAGAGCTATATGAATCTTGAATCCATTTTAAACAGCTTTTAGACTCTCCTGGTGGTGAACCTTGTAAACAATTCAAGCCAAACTTCATAAGCAGTTGGCTTATTTACAAGTGAAAAAAGACACCCATTTAATGACTGTATTTATACCTCCTTGGAAACTATCAAATTGTGTGTAAAAGAATTTATAGGCTAGCCCTATACATATCTATAAAATAAAATAGGTCATGTCTGAGAACAAATATCTAATGTAAATGTGGATATATTTCTTTCACCCCTAAAAAAGAGTGGACTAATGGAAGCAATCTCAGATCAGTTTTCCCCCCCCAAGCTGTCCTGTGACATTGCTTGTTGATGTAGTATTTAGAATTGGTCATGACTAAGACAAGTATTAAGATTAGTAGGACCTAAACAGTATGGACTATAATAATCCATCACACAATCTATCATTATTTAGTTTATAAATAAATAAATAATAAACAAAGTCATAGAATCTCCTTCAAGGTTTATTCCTACTAGGTCAAAATACTATGCTCATTGGTTTTTTGGTCCAGCAGCCATGTCTGAGATACAGTGTGCACTGTTACAGATCTGCAAGTATTGTTACAGAACATAAAGTAGCTACAGCAGTAGCTTTCAACCACACAGAATTATCTGCTCAGCTTCTGAAATGTTGGACATCTGACCTAAAGCTTCCCAAGTATTTCAAGCTAACATTGGAAGAATGTAAACACAGTCATCCTCAGAGACCTGCTAAACTCAGAGTATGACCAACAATTGTTTCCAGGGTTAAAAAGAGTAAAAATCAGTGATTTGTATTTGAGTGTAAAGACTGTTCATAGTAATGGATTAATTGTAATCTACAGACAGAATCTAGTGTTTGGTAAATGTACGTTCAGCTTTACCAATGTTTGATATTTATTACTTTACAAAGCAGGCATATTTTTTATAAAGTGTTTTCCATCACACAGTACATGCAGGACAAACAAATGATCAGGCCCAGTCAGTATGGATTTATGAAAAGCAGATTCTGTTGACAAACCTGATCTCCTTCTACAACATTGTCACCCACTTAGTGGATGAAGGGAAGTCTGTGGATGTTGTCTATCTGGACTTTAGTAAAGCCTTTGACACCATTTCGCACAGCATTCTCCTGCAGAAACTGGCTGCTCATGGCTTGAATGAGCATAAAATTTGCTGGGCAAAAAACTGGCTGGATGGCCATGCCCAAAGAGTTGTGGTGAATAGAGTTAAGTCCAGTTCGTGGCCTGTCATGAGTGGTATTCACCAGGACTCAGTACTGGGGTCAGTCCTGTTTGACATCCTTATCAGTGATCTGAATGAAAGGATCGAGTGCACCCTCAGTAAGTTTGCAGATGACACCAGGCTGGGTGGAAGTGTTGATCTGCTTGAGGGTAGGGAGGCTCTGCAGAGGAATCTAGACAGACTAGATAGATGGACCAGGAGCAATTGCATCAGTTCCAATAAGGCCAAATGCTGAGTTTGGCCACAACAACCCCAGCAGCACTTACAGGCGTGGGGAGGAGTGGTTAGAGAGCTGCTCAACAGGGAGGGACCTGAGGGTGTTGATTGGTGGTTGGCTGAATGTGAGTAGCAGTGTGTCCAGGTGGCCTAGAAGGTCAACAGCATCCTGGCCTGTGCCAGGAAGAGTGTGACGAGTAGGATCAGGGAAGTGATCATCCCCCTGTATTTGGCACTGGTGAGGCCGCACCTCAAGTACTGTGTTCAGTTTTGGGCCCCTCACTACAGGAAGGACATGGAGGTGCTAGAGTGTGTCTAGAGAAGGACAATGAAGCTGGTGAACGGTCTGGAGGAACGACTGAGGGAACTGGGGTCGTTTAGCCTGGAGAGAAGGAGGCTGATGGGAGACCTTATCGCTCTCTACAACTACCTGAAAGGAGTGCGTAGAGAAGTGGGGGTCAGTCTGTTCAACTAAGTAACAAGTGACAGGACAAGAGGAAATGGCCTCAAGTTGCACCTAGGGAAGTTTAGATTGGATATTAGGAAGAATTTATTCACTGAAAGGGTTATCAGGCATTGGAATGAGTTGCCCAGGGCACTGCTGGATTCCCCATCCCTAGACGGATGTATAGTCCTGTAGACACAGTGCTTAGGGATATGGTTTAGCAGGGATTTGTCAGTGTGAAGTCAAGGATTGGACTCAACGAAGTTATAGGTCTTTTCCAATCTAGGTAACTCTGTGATTATAACAATATATTATATGGCATATAATAGAATTTATATTAAAGCCTAATATATAATAAAATATAATGTATGTAATAATAATATATAACAATATTTAGAATATTTTCTACATATGTAATACACACACATATGTACATAAATTTTGGAAGTCTGCAATTCCTTTTTATGGTCCTCAAAACCAGTGGAGGTCATAGAAGGAAATCACAAGTAACCAAAATCCCCAGGAGCTCAAGATCTGTAAACTCAAGGTTCCTTGTGAAAATCTGTTATTCCAGAGGGCTTACTTCCATGTTGTGTAAAGCCAGTTCACACTGAAGAGCATACTATCTGTGGAAATGAACTGGGGAGCACAAGACTACAGCTTTCCTCTGAAGAGCAGCAGTGTTTCAACTATTTAAAAATATTTTGAAAATGTCTGTAAGTAATATGAAAAATAAAGCTATTGACAGTGAGATATTGGAAATATTCTTTGGGGTTTTTTTTAGAGACACCAACATTTTTAGAGGAAATTGGAAACGTGCAGAACAAGATTGTTTCTATCTATTCTCAATTTGTTCTTTTTTTTTTTTTTTAAATTGCACTTGCAGTGACCTTGAATGTACTTTCTCTGAACACACACAAAAAACCTGACCCACAGAAATGAAACAATTGAACAATGAATTTTGAATGTGATCTTTCTAGATGTCTAGGACAGGTCAGATAACGTAAAAATATGTTCCATGTTGGATGCATGTTCTTAGCAGCTGTGGAAGCATCTGTCCTCTTCCATGGAGAGCCACTACAGTCAATTCCAGACACTTCAAACACTACATATACTTCCAAACTAATAGATAATAACAAGATTTTCTTAATTTTACATATGGTGAACATCTTGATTGACTCTGGCAGAACTATTCCCAGAATGTAAAGTATGATATGTGCACGAAATCTGGGCAGGATTTGGACTTAAGACATTAAGTTTTCATTGTGCTCTGGAAGACGGATGGAGGAGCTAGTTTGACTGATGCCAGCATTATTTTTGCTAACAGTGTGCACCCTAATGACTGCAAAATGCAATGTGACTATTCCAGAAATCTTGAAAATACATTGGAAGAATGAGAAAAGCAGATTTCTTATTTGCATACTGTATATGTTCTGCAGTGGGTAGGTACTGATGGCTTTTTGCTGCTTTACTAGCCTTTTCAATATGTAAAATGTGGGTTATTGGTGAGCTGGCATTTCCTACTTTAATTGCTACATGGATAGACTGTTTCTCTCTAGCAGTTCCAGAAGATTGTTGTGGGCCTGAGCTGAGTAAAATGGGTGCAGATATATCACTAAATGCAGAAATTGCTAGCACCATCTATTGGTAAAAAAAATTTAAAAATTAAAACTATTTTCAAAAAATATACATGCACTTAAATTAGAGTCTGATTGAATAAATGAGTGCTCTTGTTTTAATTATTTTAAATGTCATTAGAATATATGTAAATATATCTTTCTATAACTAGACATTTCATCTACGATTTGCATCTTATTGAAGGCACTTGTGACTTTAAAAACTGTTTTATATAAAGTCCTGGTGAATCTCTGAAAATAATATTCTTCCCCTTTCCTGGGAAAGGTTAGCCAAGCTGGGAAATTGGGTGGAATCTTGGCTGTAAAACAGGTTTAAAAAGTAATTAAATCAGTGTTACTCTACAGAGACCCCATTGGATCTGATTAATATTTATATTTTATTGTTAAAATATTTTCATTTTCTCCAACAATGACAACAACAGATACCAAGAATGAAAGCAGTTCACTACCTGCTTTCAGGTAGTCAAAGGAAAGGATTTCTGAGGAATAGTTGGCTTTAAGTTAAAAATGGCACTGTCACAACA
This sequence comes from Antrostomus carolinensis, assembly GCF_000700745.2. NCBI lineage: Eukaryota > Metazoa > Chordata > Aves > Caprimulgiformes > Caprimulgidae > Antrostomus > Antrostomus carolinensis. Next base: position 34,916 of record NW_010312741.1, read on the forward strand.
TAATCATCCAACCTATACATGAACGAGCTCATGCTCTTACTGTTTTCATGCATTGACTCAACAGCTGCAGTAATAAAACTAAGAAAAGGATGTGACAGGCTTGACAGGTAAGACACATGTTGATCTGCTCTTGATATGATGGTATATTGACTTCTGTGTGATCTTTGAGAAAGGCAAACACACAGAGTACAGCATGTTTCAAATGAGATTTCAATGGCTAAGGAAGACTTTTGGAAAATTATCTATAGATCTCTTATACTGTTGTATGTCAGAGCATTTCTTCAGGTACTATTTCCTGTGGTTCATGACCTCAGAACCTTTTATTTTTAAATCAAGTTTAACTGCTATATGAATTTGGTACTGTGCAAACTGCATAAAAATTACTGTGAATATTGTGGAACCTTCACTGCTAGATTTTTATTATACTCTCATGTGTTACATAACAGCATATAGAGGTTATACACAAGATAGCGTGTAATGATATCATTGTGAGCGATGTGATGCCAGTGACTTTTTTCTTTCCAATGTGTGGTCTCTCTCAGCATGAACTGTTCTGTGTTTCCCTATTTTGGCTAGTCTTAAATTCACCCTGGTAAAGTCACTTTCAGAGGGTGATTCTTCCCTTGTGGGATTGCCAACATAACTGGTAGGACCCCAAGTTGAGGCTAAAGACAATATTTGAATAGTTTTTAGGAAGCATTTAATTATGTCTGAAATTCTGATTGAAGGTCAGTATACATGGGAGCATAGAGGTATCCAGGCTAAGTTTTTAATATATTGTCAGCTATAGTAATCACCAGGGAAGCTAAGGCAAGAAGCTATTTTGATTCCAAGTATAGCAATGAGTAGAATGCATTCATTTTTTCACCTTGAACCCAAGGTACTTCAGTAGTTCATTTATTTCCTCAAGAAAATAATTACAGAGTCTCTAATTTAGGTGGTTAGGTGGAAAGTTTCAGAAGATATTTACAATCCGTGCACTCCTTCATGGGAGATATTCAAGGGGACTTAAAGGATGTGTTGGATAAAGGAAGAAGGGAGGTTCTGGGAACTGTTTCAGTTCCTGTGCCCTTCCATGGAGATGGAGGTGCTGTAGCAGCTTCCTCTGCTGCTCCACAGAGTACAGCCTTTGGGGACCAGGTCTTCTTCAGCAGTCTCTGCCTTCACATCTTCATTCACTACCTCCCACATGCTAGTTGCTTCTTTGTCAAAGCCGTGATGGGGATCACTGAAATGTAATGGTTTAAAAATAATCCTAGAAACAAAGGGATTACTTTCATTCCATCACTATTTCTAGAGTGAACTGGTTTACAGAGTGACCCTGAAAATAGCTATAGCAGATCAGGTGAAGAGGAACAGGGTCACAGACAAAGGAAAGGTGCCCTCATGGCTTTTACTATTGAAGTCTGTGTCTTGTGGAGTCATATGATAGCTTATTTTAAAGACTGAAGTCTGGGAGTATTATAACAGGGTTAAAATGTTTCCAACATCTAAGAAAGATAATGGCTGAACTGTGCTCTGGTCTTTCGCTTTAATCACACATGATCAGTGTTTTCTTAGTGAAATAAAACTTCTTCAAATGAGTTTATTTGTGGATGAAATCCCACTTATCGTCTTCACCTCAGAAAAATGTGGTCCAGATTCAAACATGGATAATAGCTGCTGAATGACAGTTGTTCTTTGCTGCAGTGAGAGTAATCACAATGGACACAGCTTACAAGAATTTTCAAGCTAGCTCTAACTGAATTAGTACTAGGACAAGAAGAACATCATTAACAAGGTCTAGTCCTTAGTGCAGCCAAATAGACTGCGTGAGTACTAGGCTTATAAGGCTAGTACGTTTATTAATGATAGCTTTACATTGTACATATCCCATGAGACAACCAAACTCTGCCACACGCCACAGCCTTGACAGGGGAAATCAGCATCAAGTCCACTTGGTGGAATTTCAGCCAGTGCAAGGAGGAAGGAAATTGGCAGTTCCTATGTGATTCCTAACTGCTACCAGCTTCAAAAGTCCTGTGTCAAAGCATTTATGCTATACAAATAATGTCCCAGTTCCCAGAGGTAGCTTTAGGTCAGCTGTCATGTACTTACCCCTAAGGTCAGGAAAGGAAACCTCAATATAATAAAGCCTAGCATATGATAGTTTATATTCATTATGGAAATATTTGTATCATGTTCCCTTGCAGAAAGCATTATTTTTCATGTTTTATCATCAAGCTGGCTTCAGACGTGAAGAAAGCTGTAGCTAGAGGGGGTCTGTTTTAGAAGACATTTCAAAAATCCTGAAACAAAAATAAACTATGGAAAATAAAAAGTTTTTGATCCTGGATCTCAGTAAAACTTATGGGGAAACTTTTTTACAACACTGTATTCAAATGAGAGTGTTGTTTTCCCTCCTGAGAATCAATACCTCCTTGTTTATCGCTGGATAAAGACTTAGCAGTTGGTTACAGTCCTCACTGACCTTTTTTTGCTACACCATCTTCCCCTTAAGAAATGCATGTGGCTGCAACATTTGCTAAAGGAATTGTCAACCGAATAAGTGAGTTTGAAAAGCTCTTTGTAGCCTCTTGAGTCTTCTTGCTGTGCATAAGCGCTTCTATTGCCCTGCTCTACTTTTTGTGTTGCAGACAAAATAGGCTTTGTAACAAATCCTTTCAATTCAAACTAGCTGCTTTCTAATGCTACTGGAAGACCAAAATTTGTTTTCTTGAAATAAAAGGTTTAGAGATTAGAAATTCTGATTTTTGGACAGTCAATAATGTAAGTCACATTTCATAAAATAAAAGAAGCTGAGACTTCTTAATCATCTATATGCATATCAAAATCCAACTGCAACTGTCAGCAAAATTCAAAAAGTTCCACGTGAGAAGTCACAAAAAAATGCTTTGACCCAACTTGGATCAAACTAAGTGTTTTTAATCAATCTTGTTTTGAATAATGAAAACAAAATTACATATATAGCAATAAATTTGTGAATACTACCTTTTTTTTAAATGGGAAGTCATAACTTCTCAAAGTACATTCATAGATTGTATAGAAAACAAACTTCCAAATGCCATGTGGTTGCTTAACTTCCCCCCTGTCACACTCTGATGAGTGTCATGAAAACATTGTTTAGGTTATTCTGATATGGAACGTGAAAAAAAAACAATCTCTATCTTTTACTAAACAATTAATTATTTTTGCTCTTAATTCTACCTTTTTTCCCCTTGCATAAAGTTGGTACAATAACTAGACGTTGCCTTCCTAGTACAACAGAAAACTGAAAATGAACCATTTCACAGTTGCAAAATAATTTTATAATCACTTTGCTACATCACTAAAAAAGTTAGAATCACATCAGTCTTGCACAGTAAGAGAAAAAAAAAAATATTAATGCAATGCATATACTAGCTAATGAGATGAGCTGTGGCAGTAAAGCTTTTCAGTGAGGCCTCTAATATGGTTGAGGGAACTCTTTCATCCAAAGTTCCATTATCAAGCTCTTATCAATTTGCAGATTATTGCCTTATGGAGTGAAATTCATAAGGTTGAACCTGCATTCAAAAAGTAGACTATTTTGCATAAGGAAAGCTTGGCAATATTCTCTTATTTTTTACAAGATGACAGATATTTCTCATGATGTTCACATGTTTCAGTCCTTCCCCATTCATGTGTGTTCTCTCTCTCTCCTTTTTTTTCCTTGTTAATAGCTTAGAAATGATTTTGTTTTTAACAGAACAGAAAATATAGTTTTCCCATAGCACAGGTTGTGTTTGGCTATGTTACATATAAACAAAAAGGAAAATGAGGAATAAAGGCCGTAAAGTACATTATTTTTCAGACTGATATAAGAGGCTGATTCTGTAGTGACTCTGCATGCAGAATATTCATTAAGAGCAAAGCAATACAGAATGCCCATACAAATGTCCACTCTGTTGGAATAAATATAGCTGGCATATAAACCTGCATGGACTGCTGATCCGACTGTCATTTCTAGATGACCTTGACCTTAAATCTGCTCCCTTCTGGGGCCACTGTTGTGCCTAATATTTTCCATAATGACACTGAGTAAAGAACTATTGTTTCTCCAGAGCAAGTAGGCTTCATCAACAACGAGGAATAGCGCCACTGGAGGTGACTTTCAAGCACAGGGCACACACCAGCTTAATGGACTGGGATGTAATTCAGCTTGTTTTGCACACCAAGTACCTGTCAAACCAGCAGGGAGGAAAGAAGTACATTTCCCTGACAGCCTCTTAACTTCCTCCTTCCAACCTCTGAGCTGCTTGGTATGACCTCCTAACTGCCCTGCTGTGGGAGTCTGCTCTAGCCTAGAGGCTACCATGTTTCTACAGCATTCCCTAGGAGGACCTCTGGAAAAACATGAGTGCCCAGAGGAGAATCATAAAGAAAGGTGTCATGAAAGCTCAGGGAAATACCTTGCAGAGAGAAAGTATTTTGGAACACATCTTGGTGAAAACAATACTAACAGGTCTTTTAATAATGATGCGATTTTACTGGAATCAAACTGAGAGTAATAAAATGTTCTTAGATTCATTGGGAAAAGTCACAATAAGCTGCAAGTTCTTGCACAGCACTTGTATGTGGATAGATTGTCTATCTCTCAATGTCTTCAAATCAAAATAAAACACAATTTGAAGTGTGCTTTAATGAAAAGTAACATCGTAATTCACTAGGGAGGGCCTGGCTGACATCCCTGCCCATGTGCATATTCTCAGACAGTAAAGTCTCTGTCTACAGCCAGGTGTGTGCAATGCTTAAACCTCAAACTGCAGACCCTTGGGACATAAGTGCACCCAATTCTTGCTCACACCACAGTTCACTGGGTTTAGCAGGTGCTGCCTCAATAGGCCACATCAGTTGATACAATGGACAGGGTTTCATTGGTTGTTCAGTCTTGTTATCAGATAAGCTGATAGAAAAAAGTGTGAGTAGTCAAAAGTAAAAACTGAATATTTAGCTGAAAAACTTGGAACAGATAAAAAAAGAAAAAGATAAAATAACAGAAGATATTTAACAATCAGTTTCCTCATTAGCTACCGCAATGTCTCAGTTAACTTGGCCTTTCTTAACTTTGGTCTGTGTTGCCCTAGGGAGCTTCTTTTATTCATTTCTTTAGTATACTTTGTCTTTCTTCTTGTGCTCACTCTCCACTGGGGCTGTGAGGAACCCTTTTTTCTTTGCCCAGGTTGGAATATTATTTTTTTTTTTTTAATCTGCCCTTCAGGAGAACTTTTTCCTTATTTTTTCACTTACAAACCTTGTCCATGACTGAAACCAATTATCATAGCTTTTCTCTCTCCTATTAACCTCTGCCAAGGGATTTGAGGCATCATATGCAAATAGAAATATAACACTGCAGTTTCTGTAAGTTGAATTTCCCTTCTCTCCAGTTTTCCCTGTTTTCTGTTCCCATTACAATTTTTAATTAATGTGTTCTTTCTACCTCAGGTTAACTCATCCTGTTTATACAATTTTTCAAAAATGTGATAAGAATATATGATTCATGTATACTAAGACTCTGTTATTGCACAAACAGCTTATTAATGCCAGAATGACCAGTTATCTTGCAACATTGTATATAAGTTAGATGGAAAAAACAAACAAACAAAAAAAAAAAAACCCCAACAAACCAAACAGAAATAAACATCTAAGAATCAGTTTCTAGTTGTCCAAAGTATCTTCCTACTTGCTGCACATACTAGCAATTTCAGATTGGAGTGTCATATATTTATTTTTTGGAAAGTCAAATTAAATGGTCAGATAGCCTTAAACTGTTAAAGCAACAGTCAGGATTAGTTTGTGCTGCAGAAAGGTACAATTACCTGGTAGGATAGCACAGCTATTCTTCATATTTGGCCCATACCATGAGGGCACAGTCAAACTTTACGTTTTGTGTGCATATGCCATTAGCCAGCTATTGTACTTCACCTCTTTGATAAATTACTTATTTCTCCTATCTCTCCCTTCTTCCAGTTTCATATGGGTTTCTTCCTTTTTTTCCTGTAACATTGTACCACAGAGCCTCCTCCCAATCCGAAATTTACCACTGGCTTTGTAAGTTCCCCAAACCTGTTTGGTAAGGAAAAACCTTGCAGAACCATGAAGGGTTTTTTTATAGTTTATGTAACCTTTTTTTTCTTTTTTTTTTCTTTTTTTTTTTTTTTTGGAAGGCGTTTGTGGCCTCTAACACATTGATTTTGGACCATTCTAATATCTTTGCAAATATTCCTCCTTGATTGACAACACTGTGTCTCAGGAGACACAGGGATCTGTAGTCTCTTACTTAAGAGTTTTCTTCCCCTGTCATCTCAAATGTAGTTTCTGAAACATTTATCACAAGACACTGTCATTGTACAAATAAAGGGGCTGCATGATAGTAGCTCAGATATACACAGCCTCTCTGCTTCAATGACGGGTCCTGCTGTTGGCTACTTGAGATAATAGAGAAGTTCAGATCTGTCAATAGATGCAGCGGGAAGGACACAGGAAAGTAACCGAAATGGCACTGCACACGCTCAGAGGGGACAGGAGAGCTGTCAGTGTGGAGCAGGTGTAGATTGCAGCAGAGATGGCGTTCCCTGGGAAATGATAACATTTGTTGAAAGGGCAAGAGGAATCTATAGGCAGACCTTGCACACAGTTAGATGTGCACCAGTACAGTCCATGCATTATAACAATTGTGTACTTTTCAAAAGAAACTGTCTGCTTCTTTCATAGGCTTCATAAAGCTTTTAAAAGTACTTTTTCCATCTGTTTTTTGTTTTTTTAAGTAACTTTGAACTTTAAAGGGAAAAAATACTTTCTGCTTCAATATTGCTCTTGTTTTTATCCAATAGACCTTTCCTAAAGAATGCCCAGGAAAGAGTAAAAGGGAAAGGGAGTGGGTTTTCCTTCAAAAGAACTAAGAGAATAAGTCAGTTTAGTGAGCTTTTCAAAGACACTGTGAGTCATAAATAATTCTCCAATGCCTCATTCCCACAGCAATAAAAGGAAGTTAAGTCCCTACGCCTGAAGGTTCTGTCTTAATTTTCACTGAAACCTGAGCTCCAAACAGTCACTGTTAATTTTTTACAGCATTTAGGAGGGTTCTAAGCATACCACAATGAAAATATGGGGAAACACTGTCCTGTCCTAAAACAGCACACAGGCTGGATTTTCCCATGATCTGACAAAAAGTGAAAACTGGCAAAGCAGAGATGATGGCATGAGGAAATACCACAAAGCAGGAAGACTACACATTTAACTTAATTTGAGCATATGGTCCTCATCATGAAGTCCTGAGGTGTTACTTTTGTCTGCAACAAGCTGTGTTTTCAGTTATCTCAAAGAACGATATTTTTCCTTCCTTGCAGACAAACACATATGTTACATACACATACAGTTTATTCATAGAAGGAAAGAAAGAGGACATCAAACACTGAGAAGGTAGGAAATCTGAACTGAATATAGTTGGTAATTAGCAGTTACTAATTCAGACTTTTTTCCTAATGATTTTTTTTGGTCTAGTTTTGCAATAAATTAAAAAAAAAAAGGAAAAAAAAAAAAGATACATGGATATACCTTTAAACCAAAGCCTGTAAAATCAGAGTTCTTTTTCCTCCCCCTTAATATTTACAGTATGCTTATCTGCAGCTACCTTAGAAATGACTGTACTATCTGTGGTATCACCTTGTAAAAGTCTGCCATTGCAGTTAGAAATTTCAGGCTCAGCAGCATCATTTAAGGGTTCAAGTTTCAAAGAGAACTAATGGAATATTTCTCACGGGTCACATAACATATTTTAGGAACTTTCACCTTTAATTAATAGTTTATAAGTTGCTTTGAGCTCCTTGGATGAAAAAAATCCTATAGAATGCTTTCATACTAATTATTTTTGGAATAAACCAAGACAGAAGAGAAACGATATTATTTTCTGTAAAGTATTTTTTACCATTCTGGTCTGCCGATGTGGCTTTATTTCTTAGCTTCTTTGGAATTTTTTTCTTCCTCTCCTGTGTGCTTTCTATTAAATGAAGAATTTAAACTGTGGGAATAATAGAGCCCTTGTAAGTTCCGTCTGCACTCACTATTCATTATTTATCCAGTGACCAGGTATAGTGGAAACAGGTACAAAGCTAAATGCTATCGGACTAACTTTGATGCAGACGTCTCATTGTCTGAGAAAAAAGCATTTAAGCCTCAATGTTCTCAGTTCCATGATTTTCAACACTACCTCTTCCCCTCTCCTCCTTTCCCTTTTATTAACTGCTTTACTCCAATGTCCCTTTGACTGTGGTAACTGGCACTGCCTGCAAAATCCAGTACAATGATACTATTCATCCTGGCTGTGCCATTTATAGATTCCATAGCATGCTTCATCCCTATGGTAAAGATCATTCCGCCTCGTCACTTTCATTCTTTTGTGGCAGTGATTGCTGAAGCTAAGGCGGATATTTGGAATCTGATTAGTACAACCAAGTTCTAAAAAGCTGAAATCAAGAGAGCAGGACTGGAAACTCGTGTGTGTGCACGCACAGAGGGTATAATGAGGCACAGCACAGAGTGTCGCACAACACTGACATGGTCACGCTTCAGTGGAGAAAGTGCCAGATGCACTGTTCATTAATACACGCTGCCTGACCATCCACGGAGCAGCATCAGTATCCTCTGCAGGGGTGCTGCTCCCCTGCCTTCTAGCTAGGAAAGTACCACAATGCAGATAGGAGGAGTAGCGAGAGGACTCTAAGGAAAATACTGATACTGACAGAGTGAACTCCAAAATGAATGTGTTAATATTAGTTGGTCTCTCAACAAAAGCTGTCTAGTTTCTAGTTTTCCCATGTCATGCAGTTATGCCTCTTGCAAGTTTAAACATTTTATGAAGTTCCTAGAGGCATGAAAAGTCACTCTTGGGTATCCTATTGTAGAAATGTTCTCAGTTTTCTTTCTAATTGTTGCTTTATTGTGTAAAAATTATATTTTGAGCTTTCTTTTAAGTCTGGTTTTGGTGGGGTTTTTTTTGGTGGGGTTTTTTGTTTTGTATTGTTTTTTTTTTTCCTTTTTTTTTTTTTTTTACATTTACAGTAGTTATTCTTTTCATAAAATTTCAGTTATTTTCATAAGGAAACCAAAGATGCATGTTAAGGAACAGATATCAATGTCAGCATGTGCAATATCGTATCCTTATATATGAATCTAGACTTCATCTCCCGCGATGTGAAGGACAGAATGTAACAAATGGAAGTGAGGGAGAAGGGAAGGAAGGGAGGGAAGGGAAGGGAAGGGAAGGGAAGGGAAGGGAAGGGAAGGGAAGGGAAGGGAAGGGAAGGGAAGGGAAGGGAAGGGAAGGGAAGGGAAGGGAAGGGAAGGGAAGGGAAGGGAAGGGAAGGGAAGGGAAGGGAAGGGAAGGGAAGGGAAGGGAAGGGAAGGGAAGGGAAGGGAAGGGAAGGGAAGGGAAGGGAAGGGAAGGGAAGGGAAGGGAAGGGAAGGGAAGGGAAGGGAAGGAACTGGCCAGATGGATGGAAGGAATGAAGGAAGGCCAACCTACTCTCTGCTTGACAATATCAGGTAGGACACACTCATATGGAAATAAATGTGGAAATATAACTTGATTATTAATAAGTGATAGTCATGACGCCATAGAAAAAATTCTTTCATAAACAATAAAAAAACAGAAAAAGATTAAACAAAATGTCTAAACCTAATACAACCCTTGTCAGCATGTGTATTTTGAGTTATTTATTTACTTAGTTGTACTGAAACAAACAAAAGAACACCTGTTCTGGACTTTGGGCAACCTAGATATGCTACCTTCATAGAAAGACAGTTTATTTTTGATTAGTGAAGTCATTTTGGATGTACTGAGGGCCAGATCATGGACTGCTACCCATAGTGCTACCTCATGGATCTACACCGGAAATTGAACAATTTTTACTACAACACATTATTATTTCTTCTATTTTAAAGACATTATCTGAATTTTAGATCATTGTTTTTGAAAGCAGGAGCTAGATTTTTGTAAGGTTATAGTCAATTAACAAACCAGAGTTTAACAGCCTTTGTGGGGCCTCCAGCTTCTACATTTATTTTGAAATTATCTTCTTGGAGATTTACTCGTTTCATTTTTTTCACTTAATAAAAGGTATAACAGTCCTTACAGTTTAATCTATCAAATTAATGAAGCCTAATCAAACCTCAAATCCCCTCAAGAATGTCAGTCTAAAAAACTCTGTGGACCAGTTCATTCTTCATATCCTAAAATTCTGTCAGACCAATGACATGAAACTCCCAGGTAAACATGTCTGTTAATGTCTACTTGATAAATGTGTTGAGAGCTCCAGTGCTCTGCATGGTTTTCAGTTAAAAATACCTTTATTTTCAGTCCTTAACCCCATATTAATTCTTCTACATTGCAAATACAACAAAGAAAAGCAGCATCTGATATTTCCAAGGAAGCTTAGCAGGGTAGCTCCAAGCACAGGACATTAAGGAAATTCACTTTAATGGATGGATGAGCTTGGTATGAAATGAGGGCATGAGCTTTGTGATTCAGAATATAAAGTAAAACTCTTTGAAAACAGGGTGAAAAATATTTTGACTCTTTTGTTTTGCGTGTATAAAAAATAATCTGAGTATCAGACAAAACTGTAGAACCAAGAAAAAAGGGTGAGTAAACTATCTATGCAAGAGAACACAGCTAAGCACTATTATTTACACTAAGACTGAGGTGGCCTGCAATGACCCGGATCTTTGTTAAAATAAATATTTATTTTATATTTATTTGCTAAAAGGTATTTCAGCCTCACCCTAAGGGAGAAACCCAGACTGTTATGCAACCATTTTGGCAGCTAGCTGATTGTGCTATAATGGTTTGACTTGACATTTGTGTACATATAACACATTTATGAAATCGAAGACAGTACTTTTTTTTTTTTTCTTTTTTTTTTTTTTTCTGTAAATAGTAGAGAAATCCTTGAAATGAAAAGTGTTAAGTGGTTTGCCCATGGAACCCAGGTGCTTTGTATTTAAAAAAAAAAAAAAATCTTGCACTTTAGTTTAATAGAGATATAACACCTCTTCCTTTAAATCTTGCCCCTTTTACCCAAAAGTGATATTATCAGAACTTTTCTCCTTAGAAAATGTAAACTGCACTAAAGCTTTACCATTTCAATTCAACAAAGAATTTGAAATATGGAAATATATTAAGGATCAGATTTACTCTCTTACTGTAACTAGAACATATCTTTTGAACTACTTACATCTCATTTAGATGACTGGCAAATATAAAGTATAAAAAGTTTTGGCATCTGTACAATTATGAACAGGTTGTATGTTTGAAAGCACGAGAAAATAGCCTGATTAATCCAGAGCTAAATTTGTCACTGTTGAGATGGAGTTAAACAGTGTTTGCATCATAAGTTTTTTTTATCATGACAGCTTTATTTCCAGCACTTAACTCATACTGTCAACCCATGTCTTCTCATTCTATTTTGAGACCTGAAGAGGTAATATAATTCTCAATGCTCTGCAAAGGAGTAATTTTCACCCAAAGTTTAGCCTAAGTCATGGTATTTGCCTCTACAGCTATCCTATTATAATCCAGTTTATCACAAAGAGAACTCCTTCTGAAATTACTCTTTTTGAAATGCAGATTGTCAGATTTAAACTCTGATGTGCTCCTTATTGCTAATTCTGGCAAAAAAAAAAAATGTTGAATGATTCAGTTTATAAGTTGTTTGAAACCTGGACTAGCCCTTTAAATAACTCTTGCTTGACTGATGGAACAGGAGACGGCAATTATAACTTCATTGTTCTTTTCATGCAAAAGCACCTTTACAATAAAGAGCGCTGAATAAAAAACACTCTGAAAGGCCAACAGTTCCTGCTATTTAAAAGGAAAACATCAGCATGTCTCTCATTTGTGCTCAGCAAGCTTACTACTCCCTTTTCCATTTTCTTTAGGTACGAATGCTATCTTGCAGCAGCGCTGTTCAGCAGACCCAGGGGAGGCAAATGTCAGTTTTCCAGATGACAAACTGCCAGCATGGTGGTGCTGCACTGGAAGGCACTGAGGGAATTCACTTTGTTGCAGAAGCAAAAGAACATCACTTCCTAATACATCTTATGTACATGCTCGCTTCACAACAGCTGATGAAGCAGCCAGAAAAGTTTCAGCAGCCCTTCTCAAATGCATGTTTAGATGGTGTCAGGTTTCTACACGGCAGCAGCCGCTGTTTAAAGTTTTTGCTAATTTACAAAAAGGGAACATCATTCTTATGAGAAACAGGCATTAAAATATAAAACCTACCTCTATCAAACTGGCTTATTTTCAGCTTAATCTTAGGCACTTTTTGTTTCATAGAATGCTACCTAAAGTTGTTAGGTGAGGTGTCTATCTAATATTGTTATGCATTCATTGCCTCTAGATAGCAAAATCTACTGTACAAACATAAAATCTTGAGTGGAAAATAACTCTATTATAATTGCTACTATATTCTAGTATGGTATATTTATGAAGATGGCAAGTTATTAGAGTATCTGCCATTGAAGAGAGCCTGGTCTGGAAAAAAACCCACAACACTTTATTAGGTATTCTAATGAAAGTTTAAAATGCTGGGATTCATCTGATCTGAGATGTAATTTCAGATGTAGAATACAAATGCCTTGCAACTTAATGGACTATCTCGTGTTGGATGACTTTCTCATGTAAGAATTCAATGGGTTTAGAAACATATAAATACTTTATATTACTTAAAAAAAAAATGATTTTAACAAATCATATATGTTTAACAATACTTTCTGTGGGAAACCCTCATGTTTCCAGGTCTGTATGTGTTGTCTTGAAGTCCTTTCTCATAAGAGGTAAAAAAGTGTCCTTTTTCTGCCTGAGGGGAGTCTGTCAGAAGCTAACACACTTTCACAGGTAAAAAGTTAACAGAGATGATATAGCTGTTTCCTGCCGTTTGAATTCTAAGTGGATGGAGGAATCAAGTGAAACAGCTTAAAATTCCTTTACACCAGTCTTGCATTGTTAAGAGTGTCATGTTCAAGACGGCCAGGATTCATAGAGAGCAGCTGCCTTCTCCTGTTGGACTTTCCTTTACTTTCCCACAAACAGTAGATGTTAATCATGGAGCTGATTTCATCACTGCTAGCTTCAAGGTTGTTTTGAATATATTTAGAGAAGTACAATGAATTTTGACTTTCAGCAAAAAAAAAATAAAAATCCAGAGACAGGACAGAAACAATACTTGGAGAGGCAGCATAACCTATTCATGGGTGCAAGTGGCTAAGGCAATGCAACTGACCTCCTGAGTAACTCTCTCTCCAGCCAGTTCCTATCAGGTCTCATTTAAGGTACAGAAAGAGCCCTATAGAAAAGTTATTTTCACAGCAATGAACAATGCTCTACATTGTGTTCTCTAAAGGCATCTCTCAACATAAACTATTTTATTTCAATCCGTGTAATATCAGAAAGATTTTAATTTGAGAAATGCCCTTGTAAGTAGGTCTTAATGAAAGTTTTATATATATATATATATATATTACAGCAAGTAAAGAAGTTTAAAAAAATACATTCATATACTCAAACTCATTAATTACTTCAAAACTAAGCTATCTGAAAAGATATAATATGGACATTTTGACTTCAGCTGCAGCCTATGATTTTTTTAAATATAATTTGGTTTGAAATTAAAACTCCAAATAAAACAACAAAATATTTTTTTTACCTGTAAAACACATTTTTAAGTGGACATAATTAATGTGTCAGAAAAAAATCATGTTACCATATTCAGATGCTCAAAGTCATATTTTTTTAGTGTCTGTTTGCATGTGACTGCAATTTTTGCTTTGTATTTGGAAAAGATAATTTACACACACATTTGTGCATGTTCGTTCATGAGTAAGGTTCATTACAGCTGTTTCAGCTGTAATTACAAATTTGATCTTTCTTTGTCATGTAGGACCTATTCAGAAAAAAGTTTCATTACTCTATGATTGAGTAATAATCATTTAGGACTTTCTAAGTTCTTCTAGCATCCAGACAACATGTCCAAAAAATACCACAATATTATTATCTAAAATGAACTTTAGTACTGTTTCTAGTCTAATCAAAACAAAAAAATCTTGTGAAGAATCCATATCAGCTTGACAGAACAGAATTTTGAATGGTTTTGAAAAGTGGTAACATTTTGTCTAAGGATACTTAAAAGGCTCATTTTTTTGCTCTTACTTATTGAGCAAATCCTATACAGGTACAATTTCACTTCTGTTTGTTTGTTCTATAGGTAATCAGCCACATTATTAAAAGATAAAATGTACTATTCACTGTTTTGTGTCATCAAGTGGTTAATTACTTACTTGTAACATACACATGACCAGCTGGTCAGACAACTCCTCACTTGAATTCTAGAAGATCAACCTACATATTTAATCAAGTAGGGAATAAAATATATGCTTAACTGTTATCTAACTTGCTAGCTTGTTATTTGACTGCTATTTCCTGAGATGTAAAGGTGCTGTTTTCTTTCATGAACTAAAGGAACATTTCTCTAACCCCTGTAGGTTATTAGAGCATACTCATCATTGTAATATCAGAAAGATTTCAGTACCGCTTTGATCAAGGTGAGCAGCATCTGTGACACATTTGTTCCCTCCATCCACTGGAGAAGTATGGGTAGTTGAGTGGGGTTTTTTTTTATTTTACAAATTCACATAGGCATGCATACGGTGCTTGAATACCACTTTTAAAAACTATTTTGCAGCTTGCTTATGGCACAGTTTTAATGTTAGTTGGTGACAATGTCACAGATATGACCTTCCTCTTAAATGGAAGTAAGGTAACACAGTGACAGTCAGTGGCTTGGGAAAGGTGATTAAAATGATTTAAAAGAGGAGGAACACATGACCTGTTAATAAAACATAGGCAATGGCCCTGTACTGGTACTTGAACCTCTTTGCACTGTGAAAAAAAATAACCCCCTATTTTACTAGAACTCAAATAAAGATGGAAATACATTTCATAATTTGTGAAAATGTTCTTTTTCTCAAGATTTTTCTCCTAACTACAGGTAGAATTAAATCATTGCATACAAGTACAATATTTATTTTGCTTTTCATGGTTGTTTTAGATTAAATGAGCAAAAGGTCAACAAACACTAAAATGCCAAGAGTTCAGCAGTTCTGAACTGCTGCCAGTTTATGGCTTCCTTTTCTGTACTCTTCTTTTCACTTATTCTAATGTCTTTCTTACAAGATCTCGTTTTCTGATCTAACTCGTTATTGCCAAGAGTTGGAAAGAGCCTAGTTCACAGGTGATTGCTCTCCCAGCTGCTTAGAGTATCCTATTCTCCATAGTAATCACTTAATAGGTATTAAAATCCAAGACAGAGTTTGATAGCTCCCAAGAGTATTATGTTCCTCAGTGTTTGTAAAAACCCAGAAAACCGAACTTTCTCATTGGAACATAGGTTAAAATGTCAAACGCAACTTTCAAAATTGCTGCCAGATGTATAGGGATTCACTGCACTCTAGGATCATAACCCTGGATTCAAAATGCTGGCAAGGCGAGTCCTCAACATTTTTCAGGGTTTCTAGAAAAGTCTGACAAATCCAGCAAAAGTAATGATTCATGTAAGATCTGGCTGCAAATTCCCCTGCTAACATAGTTTTTCTGGGACCTCTGACAGATATTTTCTGCCAAATGCTGTGATAGAATATTTGAAGCCTTGCCTAAGGCTTCACATGCTACTTCAACAAGTGGTGTGGGGCTGTGCTATGTGCTTAGGCTTTGCCTGCCCTCTTCAAGCCCTGCTAAGGGAAGGGCCCAGGGAGGGAAGCTCCTTTACATACATTTCTCTGCTTCCCTCTTTCCGGTGAAATTAGTGAGTGTATAAAAAGAAAATTGATTGATCAGAAAATGAATTCAAATTTTAGCTTGTATTAGAGATACTTTTGTGTTTTCTGTCATGTTTCCAATATATGGATCACTACAGTGAGGAGCACTGAGAGTGGAAAATCTAGCCTGTGCAGAGGTACAGAGGGTTTAGGAAAATGTATACTTTTTCAATTTATTTTTTTTAACTTACGCCTTAGCAGTGACAGTGAGTTAATACAGTCACCTCTTGCTTAACAGCAGCTTGCTGTTATTATGCGTTATTCAGCAAGGAGTTTCCGACTGTTTTCATAAAACAGGAATTTATTGAATTCTAAGATGAAAGATGAAGATAAATTGGGATATGTCTAAATGAAATTAAAAATTATTACCTGTACAAAATTTAGAGTGTGGTTGGCTGTACCTCCAAATTTGCAGTTAACATTGTTAGGAATTAAAGATATGTAACTGATAAAGATGGATGTTTCACTTTCTTGGTTCCAACCTGTGCCGTTTAAAATAAATATTATAATAATTGATCTCTGTGAATGATGTGCATGTGCTAAATGACACTTGATATATGACACCAACTTCCTGCTTCTGGCACTGATGGATGAGCTTAGTCTTCTTATAATGAAAAGATGGTCAAATTTTCAATTACATATATCGCACCTCCACAGACAAAACACAATGAAAATAAATTTGATACTATTCAGCTACCACCGACCTAACATTAGCAAGAACAAAAAAACAGATTTAATCAAAACTCTGTGAGAGTGAAATGGGTGCCATTTTATTTTAAGTCCTGAATGTATTATTCTGTGGCATTAAATGTGAAATGCACACCTTTTTTTTTGTTTTGGAGCATTTGTTACATTACCTCCTCTGGGATCAGCTGCACCATAAGTGGGATTCAAGCAGAGTCATAAAACACCCTGGGGAAACCCAGAAAAAAGAAAATCCTCCTGCAGAAAATAAAAATTCCATGCTTCCTCATGCACCCCTTGAGGAACAGCAGCATAATGCCTGTAGTACATTATTATGAGATATAGGGAAACGCTGCTAGCCAGGGATTCAACTATTTTTAGCACTACAGGTTAATAATTATTAATATATTTTCAGGGTAAGCTTAGAAGATTATGCCATGTATGTAGCAGTGGAATTTTTCCA
>NW_010312741.1:51990-70114 GCF_000700745.2 Antrostomus carolinensis
ATGTATCCCTCTCTTTCAGCAAGTGCTGCAAAACAGGAAATTCAAGGAGCACAACTGAGACATGCAGTTGGGTAAGAGTTTTTCCTAAAGTAATGACATCAGAAATCAGCTTCTGCATGACTTTTCATGGGTCTTCCAGGTATTTTCCTTTTATATCTAATGTAATGTCTAATTCTTTGGGGGATTTTTCAGGATCTGTTAAAGTTAATTTGTGATGTGGATAATTTATTTTATTTTATCAATCTCTTATAGACATGAAGACAGACTTTCAAGGTGGCGTAAAATGCTGTAACTAGGTATCTGAATTCTCATTGCAGTCTTTTGAAATTATACTGATTGGGTTTTGAGAGCTATTTTACTGAAAAATATAGGCAAACAGATAAAATTCAGGTATTCTAGACCCCATTGCCTGTACTACAAAAGGACAAATTTCATTTGCCCACACATGTCATCTGAGATGAGAGCAAAGATTTTTCTGAGGACCAGCAGGGGATAATCTGGCTATGGTATTCAATACCTCAACTGAGCTCCCATTGCACAAGTGGCTAAAGTCAGTCTCAGTGTCTTAAACTGTGTTGAATCTTCCCCAGCCCTCAGCTCACAGACAAGTCCATCTCAGTTGAATAACCACTTCTTCAGTTCAATTTGAATTTTTCCTTGCTCTTAAATGTGCATCACTGAGAATCACAAGCAGATGAGGAAAATAGCATACTTCTTTATAATTAATTCCAAATTACAGAATCACAGAATGGTGACTTTTGAGGACTTTTACTAAATCTCGTCTTTTCTACAGACTGTTTAAATTTCATACAGATACATTTTCAAGTCCTCCTAATGGACAAGTGTTTCTGTACTTTTATTTATTTGCAATGCTCCTTCGAAGTCTTCCTTCTGTGCCTTTGTTGAGACAGGATTCCACTAATTAATAAAGAATTTTTAGAGAGAGCTTGCAATTGATTCTGAAATAAGTTTACATTAATTTCAGTTATTTTCTGTCATATTCCTGACACAGCTATAGACTGTTACCAGAAGTTCTTTTCTAGATCCAGCTGTGTGCGCTACCTTTGGGTGTTACTACTTCCAGCTGCTTACCACAGCTCACCAGCTGATGAAGGTAATTTGATCTAACCCTTCTCAAATGATGTGTTTTAAAGAGTATTCTCTCCAGGCCTTCCACAGAGCTGGGCAGGAACTGGTATCTACCAGAATGGTGGTAGGAATGAATTGTGTGTCGATAACCATCTCACATGACACAGTTATTAAAAAATAAATCTCAGTTTCTGGTTTTTAATTTTAATTATTTTTAATAATTTTATCATTAATGCTTGTTTATTAAGATTCCCACAAGAATTTCCCTGGATCAGTAAAGATCAATATTGAACTCAGTAATGTAATAGATATGAGGAATAAAAAATGTGAACAAGTTGTTTAAGGGTGAATGTCAGGAGGATGGAGCCAGGCTCTTCTCAGTGACGCCCAATGGTAGGACAAGGGGCAATGGTTGTAAGCTGGAACACAGGAGGTTCTGCTTAAACTTGAGAAGATACTTCTTTACGGTGAGGGTGACGGAGCACTGGAACAGGCTGCCCAGGGAGGTTGTAGAGTCTCCTTCTCTGGAGACGTTCAAGACCTGTCTGGACGCCTTCCTGTGTAATCTCATTTAGGTGTTCCTGCTCAGGCAGGGGGATTGGATTAGATGATCTTTTGAGGTCCCTTCCAATCCCTAACATTCTGTGATTCTGTGATTCTGTAATTAGTTTCCTCTCCACTCTCTTTCACACAAAAATGCAGGGTAGATACATCCTGTTTGAAGGATTTAAAACACTGCCCTGGTCTGTATGGCATAGCAATACCTCTTCTTAGACTTTCCTTTCTCTATACTGAATTCCTAATCAATCTTGAGGAAATTAATAAGACCCCTCTGGACTTTTACTGAAATTTCTGTTTACACATGCCAAGCCAAGACCTCTTTTTCAACCTATGAATAATAATAGTTTGCTATATTTCATTTAAAAACATGAATCAAAGACTCAGATTATTTATAATTGATGCAAAATACTTCAACTATTTTTATAAGTATTAAATCATTCAAGGTTAATTTCTGCAGTCAGTTACACCTATAGTAGTAAAAAATTTGGATAGCACTCAGAAATCATGTCTGCTTCCTAGCGTGGCATAAGAATTTTTTACAGATGGAAAAGTTAATGGAGTTTCTTTTCAGACATTACTCACCAGACCCCAGATCTGACTGCCCTTTAGAACATGTACCCCATTTCAGTCAGTCTGGTCTTCAAAATGATTAATAATTAAATTCTAGAAGGTATGAGGATGAGTTTGACTTGGAAATGAGTGGGTGATTTTCTCCAGAGGGACTGTTCCTTTCTCCTTAATTTAATATATTTTATATTTTCAAAGTGCTGCAGATATTGTATTTTAAATAGTTTGTCGATGTCTGTGTCTCTCAAAAGATAAAATTTCCCATAAGTGAAAACATAACTTTTGAAATATCCACACCTTGGGAACATTGTGTGATGCATCCAAATATTTTGTTCAGCCACATAATGGCTATAAAGTGCAAACATTCATCTTATATTTAGTAAATCTGTACTTAGAAGAACTGGTAAACAATCTCAATCTGTTTATTATTTTCAGATTATTTAACAGAAAAAAAAATAGTTGGTTACAAATATATTAACATATTTTCTATGATTTAAAAAAAAATAAAAAATAATTTTTTATGTTGGTAGTTAGTAATGAAAAAATAACACTGCAAGAGATGCTGATATCCACAAAACAAGATCAGATTAGAAAAGGTTAGAGCTAATGTCCGTGGAAGTGAATTTCAGATCAGATCCTGTATTTAAAGACACAAGTAAAGACAAGTAAAGACACATTTAAAGACACCTGGAAAAATCTATTTTTACAAAGACTGTGAAATTTGTCTGAGGGAATCAATAATTTCAGTTTTATGGTGTCTGACATTCCTATAAAAATTTGAACCTCTCTAATGTAAAGGAAATATAGTGTATTCAAGAAAAGAACCTACTAAAATATATTTGAGACTTTCACGAAGAGTAACATCTAATGGCAATCTGCTCAACAATGACACAACTTTCAAAATGAGCTGAACGAGGCACAGAATTACTCATGTTAAGCAAATATTTATCACATCTAGAATATTTTCTCAAAGGTAAAATCCAATGCAAATGTACATTTGACCTTTTAATATATTAAATCATTCCCCAATATGTTGCATTTCAGCATAGTCCTATAACCACAGTGCAGCAGTAAAGACTAGCTCTCTGTTTGGCACTTTCACACTGGGAATGAAGAGGCTGAATATTAGAAAACATATTTGGTGAGAAGGTGTTTATATACATTGTACAAGAAGATTTAAAAACTTGCGTGTTTGGCTGTGTATTTCAACAACTTGAGGCCCAGATGATAGCAAGATACTTCAGTCTTAAACCATATAGGATTTTGGGGGTATTAATCAAAGTGGCAATATACAGGAAACAAAAAACACAGTCCTTCTGTGATAAAGAATGAATAAAACCCCAAACTGAAAACAACAATAAAGAGCCCTAGCATAAGCCCTGCTCCTAAATCTAATAATAATGGGATCTAACTGCCAAAAATACTCAGTCCCTCAAGCCGTAAAGGCTTCCTGCATTTGGATTGACATGTAGAACAACACAGTTTTTCAGAGAAAGAAGAGAACGTAGGTGAATGAATTAGTGCCTACCATGCAATGAACCTTCCTATGGAGGAGCTTGCTGTTTTTCCCTCTGCAAGTATGCAGGGGACACGTGCAGCCAGGATCTTCAGCATTAGATTGTGCTAGGCATTGTGTTGTGAAATAAGCTCTCCAAAGCTGAAATGGAACTTATAAGAGTACATAACTTATGTTTGTCAAACAATATTCTATTATCAGATAGTTTTTTTGAGATGGGGAAGTGCTGTTTTCACAATTTTAAAGACAAAGACTTGGAATATCAAAGTTATGTCTAAAAAATACAGGCTTTAATGGCTTAAATGTAAAGTCTTGCCAAGGAATTTGAAATCGAGCCTGAGGCTAGTGTCCTAAGTACAGGACTTTAACTACAGGACCCATTTTATAATTAGCACTAAAATTACCTTCTACCCCAGGAAGGTACTGGATGGAGCCTGTTATTATGAGACAATTATACCACACCATACCATTCCCTACAAAACCATACCGTACCATAACATGCCATACCATGCCATGTCAGGCCAGGCCATATACTGCACCATACCATACCATACACCATACCATACCATACCATACCATACCATACCATACCATACCATACCATACCATACACCATACCATACTATATACCAGGCCATGCCATGCCATGCCATGCCATGCCATGCCATACCATACCATACAACACCATACCATATTTCTTAATTTCTAAACTTTTCTCATCTCAGTCGTTTGTTTTACCCTCAGTCTGACATGTTAAGCAAAAGGATTAGGCAGTTTTGGTTCTTTTTTTTCAGTGCAAGTCAGAGGAGGGAGCACATTTTTGTTTTTAGTGAATGGTAGTAAACAATATCATAAGGCCAGGAAACGGGTAATCTCACCATATTAAATACATATATATGTAATTAATATATTTTAAATAAAATAAGCTCAGATGGATTGAAATATTTGTTGTCTGCCTTTTGAAAACAAATTTCAACTTTTGTTTGCTAAGGTTCTAGTTAGAATTATTTTAATGTGTAATAGGACAGATGACTACAAATTTTAAAATTATGGATTTATTTAACTTAGTAAATGAGAAAATAAGAATGTTTCACTGAATGTTTACCTGAAAATTTTTCTCCAAGCATGATAGCTGTCACATTTATTATATTTTACACTCTTTTTCACAAATGTGTTCACTTTCAGAATTGACATTTTTTCTAAAAAAGAAAAGTCCTGCAAATTATTAACACTCCTACTAGTGAAGTTCAAAGGGTTTTGTTTGTTTGTTTTTAATACTTGTTCAAATGGGGGTTTTTTTCAAAACCTTTTATTTAAATCTTTTGAAAAATGGTGCCTTTTCAGGCTCCTCAGACACAATGATTTTGTACACCAAGACAGATAGAAGAGGCACCTTAACCTGATATGGCATCCATAGAATCAAAACTTTTTAATGAAGTCCAATAAAAAAAAGTTCAGATTTCTTCCCCGAAATTGTCTGAGGACCTAACAGCAACTCAAAAAACCCAAAACCTTGAAGTTCTTCTTATATAAAATTCTCTTCTGTCTCAGAAGGAAAGTATCAGAATAAAAAAAAAACAAAACAACATTATTCTTGCTAGTCATTTTTTTCAGGAAATAAAATAAATAATAATGAGCTGGACTTTTTATTTTTAAAACAATATCAAAAAATAAATAATGCTTTGTTTTAAAATGGATAATAGTAAATTAAACATGCAAAAATTAATTTTACACCCAGTCAAATTAAAAAAAAACAAACAACAGAACAAAGAGATTCTAAAAAATTATAAATGTGTTAATAACTTACCTATCTACATAAAAAACTAAAAGGGAAAAGTTAAAGAGAATAAGAGAATAACCTGGAAAGTTCCTCTAGTAAGACATTAATACTGGAAATTGACTGATTCAGTGCAATATGGAAACATTCTGTTTTGTGGACTTCCTGTGTTCTGTGTAGTCTTATGTTTGGAGACAGGAAATAAAAAAAAGAAAAAAAAAAGATTCAATTTAGACAAAACACCCAGGGACCAGTTCTGATCTTGGTTTTACTCTGATGCATTGAATGAAGATTTTTTTTTTCTTTTCTTTCTTCCTTCCTCCCCCTCTGCCCTCATCCTCCCCCACAAAACAAACAAACAAACAAACAAACCACCAAACAAACAAACAAACCACCAAACAAACAAACAAACAAACAAAAAAACAACAAAAAAAACCTTAACACCACAACATTGTATCAGAAGAGGGGCAGGTCAAGTCTTCCTCTTATTTGACGACAGAGGAAGTTTTACATTTATAGAAAGGGGAAGAGGGTCACTTTCTGATAGCAATTCTCCCTTGTCATTTGCAGCGGAGCTTTGAAAGAGGTGCAATTCACTGAGGAAAAGGTCATAAGATCAAAACAGCATGCAATGGGCAAATATACGTTATATGGTGGTTGGTCTTATGCGGCACGTACTTCCCTCATACCAGTTACTTATTTTATAGCAGAGGACTCTATTGGGATTTGCCACAGCATGCAGAAATTCAGTGTGTTGTGATTTACAGGGTCATCATAAATCCCACAGACATAGAAAGGTAAAACTGTCTGGCATTTAAAAAGCTTGAAGTATTTAGGGGAAACTTACTTCTTAGATGTAATCCTCTTCTGTGACAGCAATGTGCCCCAAGACCTAAGTCATTCAGACAC
This sequence comes from Antrostomus carolinensis, assembly GCF_000700745.2. NCBI lineage: Eukaryota > Metazoa > Chordata > Aves > Caprimulgiformes > Caprimulgidae > Antrostomus > Antrostomus carolinensis. Next base: position 58,410 of record NW_010312741.1, read on the forward strand.
AATGAAAGCCTTGATCATCACCTTCTTTTTAGTACTTACAGTATCATTGGCAGTGTTATCTAGTTTGGTCTTGTAGCTATTTTTTTCTTCAAAGGTAATTAAATCATATTTACAATCATGATCTCTGACTTATAAACTATAGTTGACTCAATAACCACTCAACTATAATTCCTCAAGCAGCAAATTATGAATCTAGATGAGGCATACAGCCCCATGCTGAATTTCCTAGAAAATTTTGTCATGAGATTGTTTTATACATTTTTAAACCTCTGCGTTTTGCGAGGTTTCAGAGGTAGGTTCCTATGTATCAAAAGAGTCTGAATTGTCTGGACTGACAATGTGACAACATAGAATGGAAATGAAAAGAGTTTTACAGAGATCCATCACTTAGAAGGTTTTATAGCTTTGAATACACTGACACTGAATTATAATGCAGGGTAATCCTTTCAGAATGACAGAACTCTGTCTCACTGCCAGGAAAGAATAGCTCATTGAATATGGGAAGTCTAAGGTGGCAACAGCCTCTTTAATGACTGGATGCTACCAGGTGGTAAATGGAACTTAAAAAAAAAATAAAAAAAAAATCAGTAGATCAGTGTATTAACAGAAACTGTACTCTGTGGACATAGGATTGCAATAAATATCTCCTTGGCGCAAAGTGAGGTTAAGATTTTTAGAGCCTCAAATAAGAGACGGAAGACATAATTGTACAGAGAAAAAGAAATCTTTCTCAATCAGTCTCTCGGGATTACATATTGCATATCAAATATACACATAAGGGAATGAAACTGTGAGAGGAAACTTGTGCAGAAGTATTTAGACCATTTAAGTGTTTACTACAATTAAAACGAAGATGGAGAAGATGTTGATGGAGCAACTATGAAAAAGGCATTCAACACTTACTGTAGGTTATAGTTGTCTCTCTAATTTGGACTGATAACATAGGCCCAGGTAATAGCCAGGTTGCATCCCGTGGTGTGGTACAGGGACTGCAACCGTAATTCTCCTATATAATTTTTATAAAGGACAACAAAAAGAAAGGAGGTTGTTCAAGCCCTATCATGGGTGTGCAGCTTTGTTTTCAGATCCTTTCCTACTTCAATGATGTCAGTTTGAACTCTGCTCCATCTTTGTTTGATGCGCTGAATGTTTAATAAACCCAGTTATTAAACTGCAAACTTAAAATCTCTTTTTATGCTCTCTCTTGATTTCTCCAAATTGATTAAAAAAAACCAAACCAAACCAAACCAAACCAAGTCAAAACAGCTGATTACTCTACGCTAGCCCACCTATTAGTTTAGGGACATTTTCATGAAAGATATCATCAGTGTATAAAATAAGTTTCAGTAGTAGGAAATACAGAATTTTGTCAACTCATGTGTCTCCTATTTTCTACTTGTGTCTTTTAAGTCTATGTGACTGTGCTGCTGATTGGGTTCTTCTCCACTGCCAGTCATAATTACGGAGCTGCTTATGGAAATATTTATTTATGTCTGTATGCTTTACAGTTTGCTTCAGAAAAGCTTGCTGAAATCTGTACTGATCTCTCATGAATGCTTGTTTCATAGCAGCCAATAGTAAACATGATATAATTATCTAGATGTCAGGATACCATTATGTTACCTTCACAGGATGAGACTGGGAACTGCAGGCTTAGACAATGCACTGATATTAGAGAAGCCACACATTTTTACAGTAGCTCAGAAAAGCAGAAAATTCCCTTAGCATGGTTATTTATAGGTTTAGTTCAGAAAGAAAGAAAGAAATCAGTAAAGTTTCTAACTTCTTGATCCTTTCTGTGCTAATCCCAGATCATACTCATATTGAAAAAAAATCTGCTCCTTTTTAATCTGTTTCTGGGAATCCTAGATGTTAACCTCAGGGCAAATTGCATGCAAGCTTGCCATTTGCTAAGAAATACAAAAGAATACAAATAGTTCCTTAAGCATATGTGCTAGTGAATGTGATTTTCCATAGTTTTGTGTCTTTTTGAGGTGGCTAAGAAGATATAAGAATTGTTTGAAGTTTTTTATTATGATTCTGGCACTTGTAAGTATGCTCTGGGTCTACGGGACACTAATAGTGTTTATCCCTTCTTCTTGCATATTTTCATATATCTTCTAGCAACATTAATTATATTTACAACACATTCTGCTTACTCCAATTTTGTTGAAATTGGGAGAAGAGACATATGACACAAGCACAGCCAAAAGTAATTATATATACTGTTTATCCATAGGAAATTAGGCTAAAAAACCAGAACGTTTACAAATAATGGAGAATACTTGTCAGAGACTGAATGGAATTAACACTCCTCTGAGTAGGAGGAAGTTTGTACTGCCCACACATATTTGTCTTTTGATAGCTATGTGATCAGTGTAGTCTGTACATCTGGATATGTCTTTCAGTTTTTCAACCTCATTAAAAGCTTTTCTTAAAAAGAAGGCTTGCTCTTCCTGTTACACTATTTTTCCAGTGATAGAATGAGAATTAAAGGAGCAGTCTTAATTATCCCCAGCTGCCTTTTGCAGACTTTATCCCTACAATGTATTCTCCTGTTTCCTAATTCTATTTGCAAAGAGCTTGAGTGATAGGACCTCCATAATCTCTTTGGAGAGAGCATCACGTGGTCTAAATGATTACATTATAAAATGCACTAACTGACAGTTTCTTCCCCATGTTCTGATATAAAAAAGTCCTTCAGGAATTTAATGGAGCTAAAATTGATTTTATTTTTTTTTTTAGGAATAATTCTGAACCTCTTTTTTCATGAGGTAATGAGATCTTTTCTATACCATTTGTAAGACGACAGAAATGATGAAACCTGATTTCTATCTCTGTATTAACATCTGTTATCTTACTTAAATAATCTACTCTATTTCCATAAGAAAGAGAAAAACCCTTTTGATTGGTAGTTATATTTTTTTCTCCCTGTGCTAAATGTTTTCTCAGAAAAAGATAACTCTCAGACAGAGGAATATTTGCTCTTGTATGTGGTGTACTTGGAACAAACCTTAACCATTATTTTAAATGTCTGGTGGCTGCTGAATGGGAAGCCACAACTCTGAAATATTCCCACAATGCTGAATCTCGGCGTTTATGACCCCAGAATTTCCAGAAAGGTAAGAATTCCTGAGAACACTTGTTCCAAAACCGAACCCCTGGAAGGCCTGGGAATCTTTCTTTCACTGAGTCATCTGGGATTTAAAGTTCTGGGAATCACAGCCCACAGACCCCAGAGCTGTATCACAGCTCTATAAAGTGATGAATAAGAAGACACTTGAAAACTTCGACTAATAATTGGAATCTCATTTGAAGATTTTCCAAATAAAGGCTTCATTTAATAAATTACTTTGAGGTTTAGTTTAAAAATTTCTTTAAAAACAAACAAACAAATATTTTTAATTATTTTTTTTTAAAACACTGAAAAAAATAATTTCTCAGTAAATAAAAACTATACCTTCTGATCAGTTCTTGTAGATTTGATGTGGTGAACATCACATTGAACAAATACAGAAAACATAGAAATTGATAAGAAATTTATCTCCAATTTTGAGATTGAAATACTGGACAAAATTGAAATATTTTTTTTTTTTCAGACACCTCCATATTTCTACATTCTGATCCCAGAGCAAAAGTACTCCTGTACTTATGATGCTGTCATTGCTTTTTACAGCAGGAAATATTAGAAAATTGTAGGAACGCCTTTTAATGCAATATTTCCTGTTCAGTTTTAAAAAGTCAAGAAGTTTACAGGACAGCATTTCAGAAAAGGATTTAGACATATTCATCCTTTTGCAACTCATTCTTCATGATTATAGATTTAATTTCACAATGATATAATGATCTGCACAGTCCAGAACCCACTTCATTAGCAGATTCTTTTCCTCTTAACACAGCTAAGTATTTGGTTTTTCAGTTTGTTCGGCTAAGCCCATTCCATTAACTACATCACCCACTCACTTCTGAACGTGACTGTGGCTCCCTGCCTTTACCTGCAACTGTTGGTGCCTGGAGATCCATCCAAAAGATGCCATGCCTCAAAGCAAAGCCACAGCCAAGCATTTTATTGAGCTGTGCGGCAGAAAATTTTTAGCTCCACAAACACCTGGTAAGGACATGATAGCCATTAATGAAAAAGCACACAAGCTTGACAGGGGTCCTTCAGCATGTTCTTGGCAAATATTTCCAGAAAATGGTATCGTTTTTCTGTACAGTACTCCCAACTGTGTCATGATAGAAGTTGTATCTGTCAATTGAACTTAAACAAACCTATTATAAATCTTGTAATGCAGGCCCTAGTAAAACAAACACAGTTTTCCATATACCACATTAAACAGTTAATTAAAAAAAATATCATCTTTAGCTATGAATCTGTACTGATCCCTCCAATACTTATTAAAGTAACACTTTGTCTAGGGTCTTTGCAGAGCTCAGGGGCTAAGCAGATTCTCAAGGCCCCTGACACACACACCTGCATACTCTACATGAATGCCAAATAATACTGCTATTGGGCAGGAAGGGGAGTGGCACTACCAGTGCCAGGTGAGAATTTTAGGGCAACCAACAGCTATGAGTTGAGTGTTCATTCCACATAGCTACTAATGTATCTGAGAAACAGTCAGAATTTATTCTAGACACCTTTTGCTTAAATGCTAGTACAATTGTTGCATTGACAGATTTATTTTGCTGTTGTTCTTTTGAATCTCAAACTGTTAGGTTCTGCAGGCTCTTTTAATTAGTATAATACATTTGAAAATAATAGAATAATTGTTTCACCATTTTTGTCCATTTTTTAACGGAGACTTTATATTTTATAAGGTCTTTCTTAACAGAACTACAGAACTGATCTAACCATGACAAGAAGAGATTTATTTCAGGAATAGCTGAAAGGTCTAACCTAGACAGACGTTGTGATACTGACAGTCTTTCCTTCTTCTTCCTTAATTCCCAGAGGAATTAATATATTATTTGCAAGATAACATGAGCTACCAAAGTCAAGTTAAAGAAAATTATACAGTTTAAGAGAAAGTCTGATATTCTTAATCTAGCTAAAACTAGTCTATGTTTGAACAAAGATCAAGAATTTGGCTCTGAGGCAAGTTTACTGCTGATCTTGGGGATATCCTGAACATCCAGGATGTAATATTCTGCAGGTTTAGAGTGGAATCAGAATGATTCAGTAACTAGCCAGCAAAGTCAAGAACAATAGTAACTCCAATTTTTTTTTCAGAAAATAAATCCTCCCATATACTATCCCTCTCCCTCACAACCCAATATCAAATGATGTATTCCTGATTCAATTTAAAGACTATTAACTTTTAAAAAGCCCCTGGAAGTAATTTGTAATGGCATCTCATATCCTCAGCTATCCCTTCTGTAGTGCCAAACTAATCCTAACTCTGACCAAGCAATAAATAACATGATTATTGTGTTGAAATCTGTTCAGTGATGATGTAAAGCTAAAAAGAATGTGGAGCTTAAATTTCCCATCTAGAGTAACTACTTGCTAAATTCAGAAACAGCTATGCTGATGGCCAGATTTTTTTAATATGCTCCCAAAGCTTTTTGGAAAGAATTATTTAAAACGCTTCCAACTGTATCAAAGTATGCTAAGCTAGTTTCAGCTTGTTGTCATAACTTCCTCTTAAAGGCAAAAAGAATAACTCAGAGAGCTCCCAAATGTGTCTTGAGACCCAGGAATCCTGCACAAATAGTCTGTAAGTTTCTGCTGGAGAGTCCTCATAGCCAAATACCAAGTTCAGACAGGAACTTCAGGGTTTTTTCTGAGAGTGGCCTGCAAAAAAAATAAAAAAGGTGAAAGATTCTCGAAGAGAAAAATCCAGGAGTGGTGAGCCTCACTGGCTTGCCTTCATGCAGCTTCTTAGGCAGTTTAGTGGCAACGTATCTGTGATCCAAGAGCTGCTTCTCACAGATCAGCACAAGATTGACCATCATGCTGTACGCTCTGCTCTGGGGCTCCTCTGTTCTAACACATTATAAAAAAGGAGGCTGAGAGGAGACCTTATTGCTCTCTACAACCACCTGAAAGTGATAGGACAATGGGAAATGGCCTCAAGTTGTGTCAGTGGAGGTTTAGACTGGATATTAAGAAAAATTTCTTCACCAAAAGGATCACCAAACATTGGAACAGGCTGCCTAGGGAAGTGGTGGAGTCACCATCCCTGAAGGTATTTAAAAGACATGTGGATGTGGTGTTTAACGATATGGTTTAGAGGTGCACTTTGCAGTGTTAGGTTTACGGTTGGATCTGATGATCTTAAAGACCTTTTCCAACCAAAACAATTCTATAGTTCTATGTGTCTCATCAGAAAGTCCTCAACACACTGAGACATCACTTACTGAGCTGGTCATGTTACATAGCATGCCTGTTCACATCCACAGAAAAATTTCACTGTGGGAAGACTATGTACATAGTGAGACAACCAGATCTGACCTCTCTTCCAAATAGCAGTACTACATGGCTTTGGCTTTCAGAGGCAGCACAACATCTCTGCTTCACCTTCTTCCACTACTTTCTAACTGAGCAGATACCAATAGCAAAGAAACTATCCACATCAGAGCTTGGGTCAATGCACTCCAAACTTAGCATATCTGGGACAGTATAGAAAGCACTGCTCACCAGCACATTCTGAATGGATTACTAGGTAGATATTCTGGAGCTTGGGAAAGGTCAGAGCCAGCCCTGTAGGAGTTTGTAACATCAGTTTTGAGAAAATGTCATTATCTGGCACACTAAGTGTAGGTTCCTCTATGTACACTACCTGATGAAATCTTAAATTTTCTCCAACTCATTTTAAAATTGCGATTTTAAAAACCTTATATATTGGCTAACCTTTGATGATTTTCTACAGAAATAACAAAATATGTACACTTGACCCCTAACCACCTTCAAATCTTTTTTTCAAAAAGCCATAAGGGGACATGAAAGCACCTGCCCTTTAAGATAGGCAGAAGACTGAATTAATATCATTAATCTTTCTCTTGAAGTAGCTAAAACATATAAACAACATTTTCACCAAATAGGTGATCTTGTGGCAGAGAAAGCACAACAAATGTTAACCCAAACATGTAAAATTTTTAAAGTTGTGAGCAACTAAAAGTAAGCCTTTCTATTATAAAATACCCGACAGCTCTAATAATAGGTAGTGTTATCAGCCCTACATGCAGTAATGTATATTACATGCAAGTACAAAAGATATATTTACATACCCCAGTGAAACCAGAAGGGTATTTTAATATCTCCCATTACCATAACAAATTGTTTTCTCAAAACTATCATTTCATTAGAGGAAGTAGTAGGACATAATTTAAAAATAGCACTCACTATAATATTACTTACACCATACAATAGATTACACACTATTAAAATCTACTCTAACTCTGTTTTCCATCTGGACATGAGCTCTACATGCTGTAAGCACTGCCCTCACGCAGTGCTGGTAGGAAGACTGCACTACTGTAGGAGATGATCCAAAAAGGATGACAAGTCTATTAATAAGATATTTAATTCCATTGTAATCTTGGTCTGTAGCTTTTCCAGAGGTTGTTTTGACTGTGGAAACATGTCAATTATGTTACTTAATGAAAGATTCTTTCTGAGAAAACTTTTGGAGTCTTTAGCCCTGCTGGCTGCTTACAGGAATTCACAAAGAGCGCCCTGAGTCCTCTCCAAACTGAAAATATATTTTTCATATGGACTAGGATAATGAGACATAACAAGACTAACTATTTCAGTAGGAATTAGGAGAAAAAAAGCATAAAAGATGCATCAATTTCAGAAGTTAAAAATAATTCATAATATTCTGTTGGAGATTGCAGCTTTGTGTCAAACTGTGGATGAGGTAGCCATGTCTTTGTAAATTATGGGCATTACATGCAAACAATGGCTTCATTTATTAGTCTGCTGTATGTGTGCTTACAGTGCTTGTAATTGAGGATGATTATGGTTAATGATTCTAATAATGTGTACTTTCAAACCAGCAGGACATTGTAATTTGTATCACAGTGCACTCAAAAGAAATTAAAGCTTCCACAGCCTTCGTATCATCTGGATGGCTCCTAGCCTGTCATACTTTAATATGACAAGGCCAAGATCTCTAGTACAGGAAACAGTTGTGTGTATGACGCAGAAAGAAAACAAAACATCTGTCTGCGAACAGTTGACAACAAATTCACCAGGAAAATTAAGTGTTCCTGGAGAATGGATTTTCATTTCTAATATTTTTGGAATAAGGAAACAAGGCCCATAGTCAGGAATTCTTTTCAAGAGGACTAACCTGCTGGGGCACTTTATTGAATGAATTTAAGCAAAAGAATTTCCTTAGTTTATCCATTTAATAAGGTTGCAGTATATGGGCAGCTCCAGAAGTTCTTAGTTCTGGCTTACGGATGAGGAACAGAAAAATTAGAGGCATGTCTAACAACACAAAAACAAGCAAAGCTGAAGAAGGATTTGAACTTAACTAAGGACATAACTGGGTTTCTTTGGAGCTCCTTATGTGTAGGATTATATTCCTCCCTTTTCTGCCTTCAGTGAACATCGTTATTGTGTCTGTCTTTTTGTTTCCTGGCTTTTTTTTTTTTTTTTCCAATTGCTTCTACTATTTTTTTTTGCTTGGTGATATCAGTCAATAATCTTCATGTACAATGAAGACAATTAACATGACTCTATCGGCTTGATCAATTTCATCTGTCACATTACCTATTTTTACACAGATACAAATATATTGAAATGCCAGCTTTTATACTGGAAGGTGGTCTGAGTATTTTCCCAGACTTCTTGCATTGCTTATTGATTTTATAATTATCTGATGTCTGTGGCTGCTTTAGTTTTCTTGTCTTCTGTGTTTTGTTATGCTTGGTTGATGTCACTTGTGCTCTTTTGTGCTAGGCCTTGGAGATCAGCACGTGGCTCAAGCAGTGGGATTGTCAAGAGCTTTAGGTATGAAGAAGCATGTGTGAAACTGTTTTTTAGCTTGTACCACTTCAACAACTCTTCCAGGGACTCCAGGCTGCTGGCATCTCTAGATTATAGGGTAGAATGGTATATATTCACCTAATATTTTCTCTCTGTATAAGAACTGCAATTTCTATTATTTTATGGCTCCCATTGTGAGACTGGGAGGGGAACTTCAGAAGCTGCCCCTTCTTCTCATGTCAACTGTACCTCATTTATACTGCTGTCTGCAATTGTCTGCCATCCCATCCCTTGGGGAAAAGGTAAACTGTTCCCAAAAGTCCATACTTTGTATTTCACATTTCAGTGAGTAAAATATTCACAGGAGTCTTTTCCTTCTATTGAAACTTCAAGATGCCTGTAAAAGGAAAGAAAAAACTAAACCTTGAAATAAAATGAGAAACTTATTACCACAGGAGTGCATAGCATAAACATAAGCATCTGATGTAGGTCTTTCACAAACAACTTGCTGTCTTGTCAAAGGGAGATGAATGAAATCTCACAAAGACTCTCAACTCCTCATGCATTTTCATAGTTGCAGCTGTAGCTTTCAAGGGTTCCATTTCAAAAGGGAAACAAGTCAGAACTGCTTACATACAAAAATATACAATGATGCTAGAGCCCAGGAGGAACTCTGATTTTGAGCAATGCTATTGTATTGCAAACCAGTATCAGGAAATTCCTTTCACTCACTATATTGTAATGTAAATACCTGCATTTCTTATCTGGGAAAGAAACAGCATTTCTAGTTCAAATAAAAGGTTATGCTCTCACTGAAAAATATTAGAAGACTTTAAGGAGAAAGGTGAATATTTGCTTTTACAGGTCAGAGGTCATAAGTGGTGAGGACTAGTTGTAAGACATCAGAATGGAACTAGAGGTGGAGTAAATTAATATCTATTGATTTAAAAAAAAATCTAGGAAATTAATAAAGTTATGTTAATGTATTTTAGGTGTACTTTAGATGCTTATATTACAAAAGGAGGTAACTATTAGATTTATAAACTCACACAGGGATTCTCTCTTTTATAGAAAATCAGTTTACAACAAGCAAAATGCAAAAGATTGATCAAGCAATTAGATGAACTCAGCAAAATTTCAAAATGTTGGGTAAACCTCATGTTGCAAGATTAAAAAATAAACCTGACTGTGCTGGCATTTCTTCCAGAACTGAAACACAAAAAGGTGTAATGCCACATGACTATGAATTCTGATTGCAACTGAATGTAGGAGTGAAAATATACTGGACATCTCTAGGTTTCTTTTTCTTGCAAAACTTTGAAACTTGTTGAATGTAAACAACACCACGCAAATTTGCTAAACTGAAATCTGTTATTTTTTTCTTTTTTTTTAATGCTGTGTTTGGTAGCTGATAGACTCAAGGCTGGTCATTATGGCTGCCCTTTGCCTCTCATAATGTGTCAAAACTTGTGCTTTGAAAAAGTGATGACCCTAGAAAACTACTGACTGATTTGCATCATAGAAATTGAAATCCAGCTGGAAAGACCAGGTCACAGATCACTACATAACAACTAAACTGCAGCTCTTTCAGAACTTTTTCAAGAACCTTAAAAATCAATATATTTCTGTCCTTAAATGAAGCTTAAAATGTTTCATTTTCAGACACTTAAAAATACCTGAACAAAAAAGTAACCCAATACATACATGGAAAGCAGACAAAAAGATAAATAAATTGTAATGCTTTCCATTAAAAATGTTTGCTAAAAATTTTAACACAGTACTAAAAAAAGATAATACATGTAAAGCATCCTAAAATGTCCTTTAATGATTCCAGCCACTATTTTTCACTAAGTGTTGAAGCCACAAGTAATTTCAATTATTTACTTTTATGACTGAGTAATTTCACAAAGCAACCATTCAAGTTATGAAAAGTATCTACTCAGCAACTGTCCAATTATAAAGTGTTGACACACTGTTGGCAGTAGGTACATTTGCTGACTTTTCATTTTGTAAATGTGATATGTGGGGATGTATAAACTTCTTTAAGAAACAACGGTTCTGCTTACAACTTCTTACTGTTTCTGGAACTTCAGAAAAAAGAAGACTGAAGGTTACATTATTGTTTTCATAATTTTCCATGTGTCAGCAGATGACATGTAATACAAATCCAAATTACTTGATGCTTTATTCTGATTTTGTGTTCAAGTTGAGCAATATTTTATGCTTCAACATAAACAATCCTTGATTTACCTTCATACAGCAACTTCTTTTAATAAAATCTGTTGTAGTAAATTGTGGTTCACAAAAAAGAAATTATTGGAAAACAAACTTTATTCATCTATACAGATAAGCTATTTGTAGCAAGAAAAATGGATGATTTATTTAGGTAGGTGGGATATTCAGAACTTTAGGTAATGTCTCTTAGGAGTTACTCTTTGTTAAGATAGGTATTAGGATAGATATTATTTATTATTTAACATAAGAGCTATTTTCCTTTCTTCTTCATGACATTATCTTGATTTCAGTAAGGTGTTTGACATGGTCTCCCACAGCATCTTTGCTGCTAAATTGAGGAAGTGTGGACTGGATGATCAGGTAGTGAGATGGACTGTGATCTGGCTGGTGGGAAGAAGCCAGAGAGTGGTGCTTAATGGGGCAGAGTCTAGTTGGAGTCTGGTGTCTAATGGAGTCCCTCAAGGGTCGGTACTGGGACCAATATTACTCAATACATTCACCAATAACCTGGATGAGGGAATAGAGTGCA
>NW_010312742.1:0-326 GCF_000700745.2 Antrostomus carolinensis
AAAAAAAAAAAGGCAAAATCCACCCAAAACCCCAGCATGATTGCAAAGTCACTGGTTCTGCCCACACTCTGGTTGCATCCCTATTGCCAGAGCAAACCCAAGCCAGCAGCATGGGCTGGAATATCTTTTCCTCCATCGCCGTTGCTGTGACGGGAGCGTGCCAGCTCTGGTTCATAATTAATAGTTTTCCAGCCTGATTCTCCTGGGAGAACAATGAGGACATTGAGAAGAAAGTCTGAGCCTTGTGCCTGCTCCAAGTCACCCTCATTGACCCACCCAGAGCTGTACCTCCCACCCTGGCAGCCTCCTCGAGATAAAAACCCCTT
>NW_010312742.1:340-20213 GCF_000700745.2 Antrostomus carolinensis
GGATTAGGGGTAAATACTGTTGTAGTACGATGGTGACATTTTTCCTCATGATGCTTTCTTCCCTTTTCTCTCCCTTATGGACTCTAATCTTCTGATATCATAAGAAGTGAGGAGTAATGGAGCTATTGGCCTTTTTAAATATGTATGAGCTTCTCGGGAAAGCCAGAGAAATGAGGAGCGACAGAGACAGATAACAGATGTGAGATGGTCTCACAGCCGTGTCATTTGACAGGTGACATTTTTCCTCATGATGCTTTCTTCCCTTTTCTCTCCCTTATGGACTCTAATCTTCTGATATCATAAGAAGTGAGGAGTAATGGAGCTATTGGCCTTTTTAAATATGTATGAGCTTCTCGGGAAAGCCAGAGAAATGAGGAGCGACAGAGACAGATAACAGATGTGAGATGGTCTCACAGCCGTGTCATTTGACATGCGTGGTTTTTGGGTTTTTTTTTTTCCTGGTGTCCTAAGTCATTATTCATAGGCAAAGCATAATGTTTCTGTTCTTTTCATGTATAGATTATTATTATTTTTTAAAAGAAAGCTGTATCTGGGACACAGCTGTGATTTATATCACAGAAAGCTGATCCTGCAGTTCCTGCCTATGGTTTGCTGGGTTTTTGCTGGCGGCAGACAAAGATGTTTTCTGCTTCTTGTCAGGGTCAGTCCGGATGGTGACTCGGTAAAATGGGCTCTGTGAGATACAGTGATTTTTGTGACAGACCTGCACACACACACACATATATATATATATATATAATTTTTTTTTCTGCACATATATATTTGTTCTGATGGTCAGGTTTGGCTTTTGAGAGTCAAACAGGTCTGTCCCATCTCCTCCATCATCGTTGTCCTTCCAGCTGAACATGGTGGGGCTTTTGCTGAGACACAGGGCAGATGTTCCAAGTTGCTTCTGTTTGCACTTCACTTTGCTGATGAATGACTTTGTGTTATTCCCACATACTGGTGTAAACAGCGGGGCTGTATGGGAACGAGCTCTGCTTTACAGGTAATTCAGAAGGCATCCGGGGGGGAGATGTGTGGATTAGCTGTGCCAGGATCCATCCCCTGTGTGCACCCACAGCAGGGCAAAGCATCTTTCTCGCTGTCGTAACAAGTGCTGGCAGGATTACAGCAGGGCAAGACAGCACTGGCAGCTTCAGTTTTCTCTTATTTATTTATTTATTATTTATTTATTTTCCCAAACAAACTGTTAACTGAAAACGCTCCTAATTTTGGCTGAAATACAGCTAATTGGTTTATCTGAAAAGTGAATTTTTTTTGAGATTAATTTACTTGTTTTCACACAGTATGCTTTTTTGTCATTAAAAAAAATTGTATTTAATCTATGGTTACTTTTTTTGGGGGCACTGAGCTGCCTGACACTCAGTGTCAGGAACAATACAGGGAGGAACAGCAAGAGCAGAAGCCCCGCTTGGGTCACCCTCTCCTTCCCTCCCACTGTGCAGCCTTTGCATCTCCCTGAAAATGAATTATTCAGGCAGCACTCGCAATGCAGTGAGGACACCCCTTGCAGCCAAATCTCTGATGTGGAGGTCACATAAACAGGGGGACACCCACTTTTTAGCAGCCCTTCAATTTCCCAGCCTGCCGTCACCCTGTGTGAGCAAAGATCACTCCTGAAGAGTTATGCCATAAAGGGACGAGTTACCCCACGGGGGATGAATTTTTGTCTCCGTTTAGTTGTCTGTGCATGAGTGTTGGCAGGATTAGGTCTTCTGGTGTTTTGGGTGAGTGTTGGGAATGCACTGGATAGACCAGCTCCTGGTGCCGGAAGTAACCTGTGTAACCAGGTGGGTGTTTTGGGAGGCTGAACCCAAGCTTGGTCACCATGAGGGATGCTGAAGGAGGGATGGTGGTGGCAGAGGTGATGGGGTGGAGGCTGTGATGTCTGTGGGGATTCATGGAGCTAATCCACCTGACTCCAGGAGCATCCTAGCTCTTCAAGAAGGGCTCATTCCCTGCAAGATGCCTGTCAGTGTAGCACATCTAATATAACTTAAATTTGTCACCATAATACATGTGAAGTGCGTTGATGTTATTTTTTTGCTGGGGAAGGAAAGCTGTTGAGGGTTGGAGCCTGGGAAAAGAGTCAGTCAGGCAGGGATGCAATCAGATTTGCTTTTGGGGAAGGCACTTGTTACCCCAGGATGTAACTGTGTGTGTTGTTCCCCAGTGCTGTACCCCTGTTTGCACAGTGATTGTGTCTGTTATGGGATTAGAGTCAACTCACAAGCATGTCTTTGATTTACTTGGGTTCTTCAGGCTCTGGACCGTAGAAAACACTGTGGTAATCAGCTTTCAGCCACCTCGCCCGGGCAGAGGATCGATACAGCTCAATACAGGGGTTTGTCTTGTGGTTTGTGCTTTTTCCAGAAAGACTTGGGGAGAAAAGATGCCATTTAAAGAAGATTACTGCATTGCCTATCAACTGAAAACAAAAGTCTTTTGTCCTGTCAATCATTTGGAGGCTTTATCTTGTCAATCATGAGGAAAATGCCTCCTTTTCACTTCTGCCAGACTTTGCATAGATCTGGTTTCTCCTTCATTCAAACAAGCATTGGAGGCATTAGCTTTTTTAATAAAAACAAATAAAAATTAAATGTTAATATTTTATCAGAATTTAGACCTGAGAGAAAGTAGTTATGCAAGTTAGTGTGTGTCCTCTTGTGCTGTGACTGGACCTAGGTGATCAGTGTTAGGTTTTCAGTTGGACTTGATCTTAAAGGTCTTTTCCAACCAAAACGTTTCTGTGATTCTATATCAGACTATCAAATCGGGCAGCAGGGAGAAGGGTCCTCACTTTCTCTTCCCCTGCGTGCACATGTGGGTGTGTTATATTGAATTCCTCGTGCCTGTGCTACCAGACTTGCCGCTGGCAGTATTGGCTTGGAGAACCTCAGGGCTGGTTCTCCTGCTCGTGGTGGGCTCAGGATGGAAGGAAGAGGCTGTGGTTTTATCCCAGGAGGAAACCACAATAACGCTGCACGTGCTGGGGTGTTTGCAGTGCCCGGATGAAACAGCTTTTATCACTTCACAGCAGGTTCTTGAGCAAGATTGCCTGTAACCCTGGTTGTAGGCTGGATGTTGTGGTGTGTTTTCAATTATTTGTGGCTTTTGTTTTGTTCACAAGAGTGAAAGATGTTTCCCTTTCCCTTTCCACTTCCTTTCCCTTTTGCACAGTGGTTTTCCTCCCTGTTCCGCAGATGAACTTTGAACAGGAGCGAATGTGCTGCCAAAAGTCCGTCTATATGTCCATTGGCTGGCAGGTGGCTGAGTGCATGGTGCTGTGTACAGCTAAGGTGATGGGATCCGGGCACCCAACACCTCGCGTGCACATGTTTGGGGTTTGTAGAAGTGCTGGCACACTGCTGCTCTCCCTTCTGCCAGGGGAACTTGTTCACCTGCTTGAGGTGGAGCCCAGTTAAGCTCTGGTAGCTCAGGTCATCCCATGTTAGCAACGCTGCTGGAGCTACCAGCCCCTTGGCGCTACTCTAGAGCAATGCAGCATCCCTGGTTCCCCACCTCACCTGACCCTGGGCATGCAGCAAAGGTCCTCCAAAGTCATCCAGTCTCACTGCTTTAAAGCCTTTGCTGAGCTGGACCATGCTCCGACAGCCTGGCCAACGCTGGGGATGTTGTTTTCCAGCTGCCGCGTGGCCGGGGTTGTGTGTCAGTGCCCACCATGGGCTCTTGGCCATCTGTTCACTTCCTCACGGGCTGGCCAGGCTCGCTTGGCAAAGGCTTTTTCCTGTAAACAGCTCTCTCCTGGGGCACGGCGATGTGTCAGGAACTGGTATCATTGTTCTCAGTGGCTGCACGTTTCCCTTTACAGGCAGCTAAATATATAAAGCTACTAGACATATAAAGCAGCCATATGGAGTTTCCATTTCTCTCTTAGCCGGACACCTAAATATTGCTCTTACTCTGTGCCAGGGCTTTTATGGTGAGGTTACGTGACTTAGGTACCTTTGGCTGATGGTCCTTTGGCCAAGCCAAGGTGAAAGCCTTGGTGAATAGAGACATCTGTTTGTAGCAGGGAAGTGTGAATCATCCCTGTTAAGTTTTTAGTTCTAAACTTTTTTCTTTTTCTGTGGGTGCGTTTTCAGGAAGGTGAGCACAGGCTGCTCCATCCCCATCGCCTGCAGTGGGAGATGATGGAGCTGGTGGGTTCCACAGCCAGGGATGCGATTTGCCCTCTGGGAAAAGGCAGCATGCTGATGTTGCTCTACATCCTGAGATGATGCTTGCTTGCTCTCTCTGCTCCGTTTGCTTTCTCTGCCCGATGGCTGGTCTACTGGGAGTCTTGGCTCTCCAGGGTTTTACATCAGCTTTGTGTATTTTACCCCTCTCTGGTGCTAAAAAGAGTAATTTTCAGAGCATGGAGTGGTCTGGGCTGACTCCTGGATGTGCAGTGTCTCTGGAGCAGGGACCAGTGCTGGTGATAACCCCCACCTTCACTGTGCATCACTGTTTTAAGCAGCCTGGCTCATTCCCAGGAATTCTCCTAATTCTTTATGCGTTGGTGTTTTATAAATCCCAGGGCAGGTGAGTTAGGGCTGGGAGAGCTGTGGTGTGAGGACCAGGTGGGTGGTTTGGGGAGTCCCTCAGGATCCTGCCCTGGCACCCACCTCGTCCCAGTCGGCATCTCCCCCCGGCCATGCACGTGGCATCTCTGCTGCCAGACATGGACAGATGGGACTTGGCATTGCCTTTCCTTTCTCTGAATGCAGAAGATCTCCCTTATCCAGGCTTTTCTTAAGAGAAAACAAATAGGAGTCGCTCAATTTTTTTTTTCTGTATCAGTCTTTTTTTGGTTCTTTTCCTTCTGAACCGTAACAAAAGCTTTAGTTCACTGGGACCAGTAATTAGCTTCACTCTTATTTTCTGCGTAACTCACCTCTGAAGTGTGTGTGTGTCCTGGGAGGCTCTGGAGCCACATACAGGAGAATGGCCTCAGGGCTGAATTTGCATTTCTGCTACATAAATTCAAATTACTTTCATACATCAAGTGATTTCACTGGTCAGTGGATCACTTCTTATCAGGGAGTGTTTGGATGCTCAATGGCAGGGCTGCAGCTGCCAGCTCCTTTGCAAACATTAAAAACCAAAACAACAAAAACAAAAGCCAAGTGGGATGTGCAGGATGTGCAACCCTGGAAGCAGCTGTGTCCTCAGCCACCAGAGACACCTCATCTGCAGCAGGAGATGTTTGATCCCAACGCTGTGTGTCTCTGAAACTGCGGGTTGAGGGAGTGCATGTGAAGTCTCACCTGAGCGCCTCTTTAATCGATAATTGTGCCTTCTTGTTGGTTTATTCAAATATTATTTCACTGTTCTCTTTGTGTGTAACAACATCTGGTGGTTACTGAGCGATTGATTGTTGTCAGCACAAGCCTTTACTGTTGCCTTTGACTCTTTTGTAATAACAAAAGTTAATGACTTTACATAAAAAAATGCAACTGATGCTTCTGAGTCCCATGAGATGCTTTGAGAAACGCGTGAACTCCCTCAGGTTTGATGAACAAAGACTCTCACCTTTCCCCATGGAATTGAGATTTCAAAACAAGAAGAGCAGATGGCATTGAAAGCATCTCGCTTGATGACAGCCAGGTTTGCTGCAGAGCTGGTAAAATGCAGGTCATGTTTGATGGATGTGTGGTCATCCTGGATTTTCTGGTTTTCCAAAGATCTTCTCTCTTTCTTGTTACAAAAACTGGGAGCTTGGTCACACCCATCTCCTGCCTTGTCCTGTGCTGAAGGTGATGTGGTCCCAGCACTCCCATGGGGTGATGCTGGCCAGAGCACTGTGGGCTTGGCATCAAGTCTCTCAGAGGTTTTTGTTGCCTATGAAAGCTTTTCTTATCCTTTCTTTTTGTTGAACATGAGCTGGCAGAGGGCATCAGCTCTGGTCTGAGCTGTTTCTCAAGTGTTTATTGAAATGTCACTGTTCTTCCCATGCATCTTCTGCCAACAGCTTCACACCTTCCTGCTTAGGTGGAAAGGGCTCCCGAAGTCAACGGGTGGGCAGGGACCCCGTGGAAAGACAGCTTAATGCTTGTATCATTACTGCTCAGTGAGCCAGGGCTCCCAGGGAAGGGAAGTTTTCAAATTGTATTTCTCGGATGATTGTGCTCCTGTTGATACGGAGGATGCAGGATGACAAAATGACTTATCCACGGTCCATCCGCTACCCAGTGCTTTTTTGGAGGGTTAATGTGTTGAAAAAAACCATTCTTTGCGACAGTTCCAGTGCTGCTTGTGTGGAAGGAGGTTAGTGTCATGCATTTAATGTCCCACTGTGGTGCCACCAAGTTTGGTTTTTCTCCAGTTTGAGAATTTGGTTGTGAAATGGCATTTGCCACCTGCAAATCCCAAACCTTTAAGTAGGGTATCACACTCTTGATAAAGGGAATCTTTAAACTTGGACTCCCACAGCTGTGGTAATACAAGTGTTTCAGGCAGAAACAAAGCAAGAGAAAACACTTATTCTCCAGGAAATTACAGTTTGCAATTTGATAATTGTCCCCATGATGTGCTCATGAGTGATGGTTGTGTTACGGGTTTGTGTGGCTCTTTGCAGCTGCTCTTTGCTTCCCATGTAAAATCCCTTCCTAGCACAGGGCTGGCGCTCAACCCTTCTGCTTTTCAAGAGCTTTGCTGCTTGAAATCATTTGGAGGTTCATTAACCACATCAGAAAGTCACACTGCAGCTCATCCTCCTCCAACAAGTGACTACCTCCTGTGGAGCAGTTGCTAACGAGGAGAGGACCACACATCTTCCATTACTTTGTTTGGAAGAGGAAGATAAAATAAACAAAAGAGAGAAAATTAGCTCCCTGCTCAAATTCTTCATCTCCTCTGCCTTACCATGCGGGTTTTGGTAATCATTTTAACCTGCAGTTGGGATTTCCTGGCAGTATAAGGATTTTTCAGTGACTGTCATTTTCTTTGTTACTTTCAGGCTGGTTGTTTCAAAACTCATTACCCTTGGCATTTATTTACCCAAGCTGGAAGCAGCTTGCACTAGGGGTGTGAAATGGAAATTGATTTACGGCGATGGCGTATGATCTAGAAAATGTCAATATTTTTGCCTCTTGAGTCTATAAATTGGTTTTGATTCCAATGAAAGTTTATACTATACTTATAAATCAGTTCCCAAGGAGCTGTATGAGTCTGGGAAATTGAAGTAGGTGAGCAGCAGCCCCGTATCGTGGTGTTGCTGAGGCAGGTTTGTTATGGTGCTACTCTCTGCTGTGCGGATCCAGGGATGGGCGAGGGCTGATGTACAGGCAGTTTATGTAGGATGCGTTTAGGGAAGGGGCTTTTGGCTGAGGAGAAGAACCAGCTGCTAAAATACAACTGTATCCTTCAAACACAAAAAATTAAATAGGTCTAAGCTTTTAGGAAGATGAGGGTCTGAAATCACTTGTGATTTAAGGAAACTACAGGCCCCTCAGTCTCACCTCAGTGCCAGGCAAGATCATGGAGCAGATACTCCTTGAAACTATGCTGAGGCACATGGAAAATGAGAAGGTGATTGGTGACAACCAGCATGGCTTCACCAAAGGCAAATTCTTTGCTGTGAGGGTGGTCAGACACTAGAACAGGTTGCCCAAGGAAGTTGTGGATGCCCCCTCCCTGGAAGAGTTCAAGGCCAGGTTGGATGAGGCTTTGAGCAACCTGGTCTAATGGAAGGTGTCCCTGCTGATGGGAGGGGGGTTGGAAATGGATGATCTTTAAGGTCCCTTCCAACCCAAACCATTCTATGATTCTATGAAACAGGCCCTAGTCTGATTTTTTTGGAGAGTATTGATGCCTCAGCACGTCCCAGCTAGCAGACCTCTACAAGGATTTGCTTCAGGCTGTGAAACAAACCACTGATGGTTTTGGAAATTTGGGATTGTTTGGATTTGCAATCTCAGCACTGTGTGAGCAGCTAATGCATGTGAGTGCTCCTGGGGTACTCTCAGGATAGCTGATGTGCAAAAGTGCTGGAGGGAGGATGAGAACGGTAGAAATCCACTCTTCAGCTGGTGTTTCAAATGGTTTGATTTGACATGCTGTGGAGTTGGATGCAGAAACCTCTATGGGCAAACATTGTGGTAGCTCCTCGCTGTGTTCTTGCTGGGTGCTGTTGATCGTAAATGGAGAAGCGGTTAACAGCGTGTACAGAAACACAGAGAATTAGAAGAAAACCTGTCCCTTCATCGCTCTCTGCTGTGCTAGATAGCCAAGTTGTGTGGTTTTGGTAACCCCTTAGTTGTTCAGCAGAAGGTTGGCCGTGCTGTGGCTGGGAGCGGAGCTGGGGGAAGAAGCAGGAGTGATCCCAGGAGCAGCTCTGCACTCCCCTGTCCAGATGTTGGGTTTCACCTTATGGAAACGTAGACAAATGGCTGCATTTTCCCTGGACACATGGGAGCCCTTACCTGCCAGGCTGCCTGTCTTCCATGCTGTGCCAGATTGCTACTGGGATAAACTTAGTGCAAGCTCTGTCGACTGCAATATCATTTTTACATCTTGTCGTTTTGAATTGCCGTTCCCGTCTTTAACTTTTGCTGCTCTGCCGTCTGTCTCCCCCAGCTGAGGTGCCTTGACAGCTTCCCTCGCACACACCAGTGACTTCTTGCACGCTTGCCTGACTCTCTGCTTTTCCTTCCATTTTTGTGCCTTAATTGAAACATGAAAGGAGCTAATATAAAGGTGTAGAAAGGACCTGCTGCATCACCCCGAGCTTTCTGTGGACCCCAGAATCCTTTTCTAGAAACCTCCCATGTCTTCTCTTTCCTTCGTCTTCTAGATTAAGTGTTTCCTTCTGCTTGGCTGAGAAAATCTCATTCAAGATGAGCTACATTAGCCCTGTGTTTATGGAGTTACTGTGGAAATCCCTGGTGTTCATGCCATGCTGCTTTGCTGTAATGAATCTGTACATGCCAGAACACCTTGCGAAGCAGGGAAAAACAATTTTACTTCCTCTTTAATAAGCAGCAGCTGTGATGTAGAGCAGGGCTGCAATAGAGCTCAGGTTTTCTTTGGGAGCCAGGGCCGTAGTTTAGGGGAAGATCCAGGTGCTGGGCTGCCAGGCAGCATCCTGCCTGGGGCTGTGCATCTCCTGGGATTTCAAGTTTTCCCATTTATACCTGCTGCCTTTCACAGCATGGGCACACATGGATGTCTATCTGCCCAGGCAAGTTTGGAAGCAAGTTCTTGGTTTTAAAGTAAGAAACACTCATGGAAAGAGCTCTTGGGAACCCCCACGCAATAGAAGTCCTTGAACTGAGGCAGAAACAAGTGTTTTTTTTCCCCCTGTAGTGAAACTTGAGATAAGTGGCTCCAGGTTTGGTCCTTACTGACCTGCTGCATCCTGGGACAGAGAAGGGAGATCAAATCTCATTTCTATAAGAAGCCAAATTAGTTTGGTGGGGGCAGTGACAGAGGGAGCACTCGGCCCCAGTTCTCATCTTCTTACAGGGCTGCGGCTGGCTTGGTGCAGGGGACAGACCCTGACACCCCTGGGGAACCTGCTCCTGTCGTACTGAGGGACCCAGTGCAGCCGCTGGGCTTTGCCAACGCTTCTGTTTGTGTTGAACTTTCAGTTTAGCTCACTGGGTTTGAGCTGGTTGTTCACTTGAAGCGGTGCTCGTCGTGCTTGGGAAATTTTTCAGCTTTACTTGAAATAGGCAGAAATTGTACCCTCAAGTCAGATCGCTGGTGAGTCTGGCAGCCCAAGTATACCCTGGTGCTTGTGTCCTTCCCTGGGCTTTGAAGTTATTCCCCATGGCTCCTAAAGCTTGGACTAGGTGGGCTAATGGCTATGGGCTGCAGTGTTGTGATAGCCAATGACCTTAATGTGAGCCAGTCTCATTTCTACTCTGAGTTCACTTGGAAAAATATTTTTAACTCAATACAATACCTCACAGAAGGTGACAAAGTGATTTCAACTTCATTGGTTTTTCCATTTGCACAGTCATTAAAAGGCCAACAGGAGCAGCAATCATCAGCCCCAGCCGTTAATGGAGCCCATTTTCTCTCCCATACGGTGATCACTGGTGCAGCATCCCGGGAGGACAGTTATCTCTGACGACAGCAGGTTGCCACTGATGCCCCAACCTCTGCTGTATCTCCCACTCCACTGACATTTCTAACCAGCCAGGAAATCTATGAGGTTATTAGTGCCAATATTTTTAGCTGCTTAGGAAGAAAGGTGTTTTGGTTATGCATGGGGGTGTTTGCTTCACTTTGGGTTCATTTAGCAAATGTCGGCGATTTTTTTGGTTTTCCTTTTTCATTAGGGAGATGTAAGCTTAGAATGAATTTGAAGCAGATGGAGTTGGTGACATCACCCTTTGTTTTTACTCCTGTTAGTGCAGATGAGCTAATTTGGGGTAAATCCTGAAGAGGACCTTTTAGGCTTAAACACCCCTGATCTCCAGCCTTTTCCCATCCCTTCTGTCTTTCCTGTCCATCTGCTTTGTCCTCTCAAAGGGGATAAGGGGACACCTTCTTGCTCTGTACAACTCCCTGAAAGGAGGGTGGAGAGAGGTGGGGGTGGTCTGTTCAACCAAGGAGCAAGTGACAGGACAAGAGAAAATGGCCTCAAGTTGTGCCAAGGGCAGCTGAGATTGGATGTGAGGAAGAATTTCTTTGCTGAAAGGGTTCTCGGGCATTGGAAGGGGTTGCCTAGGGCAGTGGTGGAGTCCCCATCCCTGGAGGGATTGAAGAGTCGTGTAGACATAGTGCTGAGGGACATGGGTTAGTTGGGGACTTGTCGGTGTTGGGTGAATGATTGGACTCGATGATCTTAAGGACCTTTTCCAATCCAGACCATTCTGGGATTACAGCTGTTCTCTTGCTGGAGATAAGCAGTCAGAGCATCCCGGGCTCACAGGGAGGTGTGTGGAGTGGTGGTCCCCTTGGGAAGAGCCTTCGGAGATTGGTGCTGGTGCAGGACCAGAGCCTGCAGCTCCAGAGCTGGGTGCTGCTAGACCCTTCCCCAAACCTGACCCCACTTCCATCCACATGGAGTTTTCTATTTTCTGTTGCTACCTTCTGGCAGCTGCTGCTCTCCCCATGTGTGCCAGCCCTGCAGCACCCCTTGCCTGTGCTCTTCTGTCCCCTCTCCTACCTCTCCTCTCCCCCAGCATCCCTAGGCAGCTCTTGCATGGGGGCTTGTTCATGGATTTGTGCCAAAAGTTGGAATATCTACACCACAGAGCCTGACTCCAGCTCGGTCCCAGTGTGATGTGGTGTCCTTGCCTGTCCCTGATTTGTCCCTTGGCCAGGTCCCCAGCCTTTAGCCCTGACACGCTGCTATATTTTCCTCCTCTTGTTGGCTCAAGTGTGCCAGGCGGGGTTCAGGTGTGCGTGGCCTTTTCCCATGGCCCATCTAAAGCAGCGATGGTTTGAGATTGTGCCCAAGTCTCCGAGCCAGCAACTGTCCCCTCGCAGCACATTTTCTGACCCGTTTTGGTCCTGGCTGGGGCTGGTGCTGCCTCATATCAGGCTCTGCTCCCACCCGAGCAAGCAGGAATTGGCTTTATCTCGCTGGCAGGAGATGAAAAGCCCTGGCCACAGGATGTGTTTGTGCATATTTTGCTGGGGAAAGCAAGGGGAGGGGCGAGCGCAGAGGAGGGAGGGAGCCAAGTTACACTCCAAAGCTTCAAGTTTATTTTCAATGTTTGGGATTTTCCCCCCCCCCCTAAACTGTTAAAACTGTTTTTATTCCCCCTGCTTTCTTCAGCTATGCCCTTGAAGATTTATCCTGCCTTCTCCAGCAATAATCCCACCGGGATCCTGGCCATGGTGCTAGGCTCAAGTGTTCGGCACAACGGCGAAGGTGGGATTGCCAAAAGCAAGTGCTCTTTAACCTTTGCCACTTGCTTCCCCCATGGATGGTGCAATGAATTAATGCACTCTTGTTTTCCTGGTGGGAATCTGGATGAGATCACAGGAGAAAATACCTTTAACAGGTTGTGTCTTGTCCTTGAGCTTTTATTTCCCCTTTGCCTGGCACGGGTGTGCAGAGTTGCCCACTCCAATTTAGCTTGGCTGTGGGACTGCTCGCTGCAAAGCTTCACACCGTCCCACCAGCGTTGAATATAACAAATATTACTTAAAAATAGGGCTGTATATAACCCCAATTTCCCTTTTGTACAGAGCTATACTGGATCGTAGCTCTCTGCTTTTATACCTGCTGTTCAATGCTCGTGCATATAAATACAGCTCAGTTTTTCTTGGCCACTCTGGGAATGACTTGGCTTCTTCACTGCCTTGGAGCTTCCAGCGTGGTGCATGCAAAACATAGCCCAGGCATGATCCTCCCATTTTTCTCTTGGCCAAACCACTCAAGCATCTTTGGACCTTGGGTTTTCCATTTGAAAAATGGCATTGATGGTTTGCAGAGGATTTTTTAGGATTAATTAATGGCTGTAAAATGTTTGGTGCTAAGAATTACTCAGAACAGAAGTGCTGATGGTGTGTGGGGCTGAGCAGGGTGCACATAGGACCTCTTGCAATGCAGGATACTCCCAAGGCATTTTGATTTCTTTCTATACTGAAAGCAGAGCAGCTCACTGCTATCTGGGCTGGAAGCAGGTTGTTTTTTATTTCTGTGCATCAACTTTGAGGGGTCTTTACAAAGGTGGGTTTGCTCTCATGGAGGAACACACACATTCCTCCAAAACTTGTGTGCTGGGACTTTTCTGCACATCAGTGTGTGCTACAGTGCTGGGAGACCCCATGCCGCTGGTGTAGCAGCCCTGATGGGTGTTTTTCACAGATTTCCCATCGCTTTTTGCTTTCCCATCACTTTTTGTGCCTCATCTTACCGATGTCATAGCAATGCTGGGTTGTCTGGCTGCAGCTGCCATGGCTGAAGCCTGAACAGAGGGTTTGGCAAAGGCAGCTGCTCTGGTAGCTGGGCTGGGCACCTCAAGTTGAGTTTGACTAATTCCAAGATAGGGCAAATCTTCTCATCTGTCCTTCTCATTTAGATTTTATCATCTGTGTTTAGTGCAGACGGTCCTTTCCTTCAGCGCTGCTTCCATCCTGCCATCGTCTTTCTTAGGCCAGTATCCAAGAAGAGGCTATTTATTCCTGTGTTTAAATTTATGTACAGTATAAACTGTTGTGTCCCGAGCTGTTTATGAAGCAGAGAGGCGCTTCCTCTTCTCATTTCTCATTTTTAATCAATGGTTTCTGCTTACTCACCAAGAACGAAGACACAGAGGAATCATTTCTTTTCCTTTTATCTCCTATTAAATTCAACAGCCCTGGTGCAGGTACCAAAAATCAACCGATTGCACAGAAAAAGCAACAATTCCTCTGCACGGCTGCCTTTGGAGGCCATCAGTTGCCCCATTACTGGGATGAAGTAAAATCAAATATCAGCAGCAAGGCGTGTTTCTGGTGAGGTTTCTGGTGCTGGCTTGCACCTGGCTGCGAGCGGGACTGGGATTTTGCAGCCACACCTTTCGCCTCCAGTTCACTTTGCTGATAAGCTCAGCCCAGCGCTGTCCTGGCAGCAAAAGGGCAAAATCATCTTAAAATACAGTCACCCCATCTGCACCCAGTCAGTGCTGTTAAGTGTCCAGTTTCCTTCTGACAGTGGGTTTAGGCTCATTGATTGAAGGACCTTGTTGAAAGCATTGCTCTTATTTAATGCAACGTGTCAGAAAATAGTCAAAGCAATTGGAGTGGGGTTGTTAGGAGGTGATGTGGGGACAAAAGAGGGTGGCAGTGACTTTTTCAAGCCCAGCAGGTAGCTACTGTAGCTTTGCATCAAAGATTTTGCTCTCTGTGGTTTCACTTTTGTGTCCAAGAGCTTTTCTATGCACCAAGCCTGAAAGCACAGCTGATGCTAACCTTGGTGGGACATTGGCTCATTGTGGGTTCTGAAGGTAATTTTTGCTGTACTTAATCAATATCAGGAGGTATTGATTTTGCTCAGCATGGCAGGAGGCCCCAGCAGGGAAGGGGAGATGGCTGCTGCGTGCTGGCAGCACTGCTGTCCAGTGCTCCTGCCTGGGAATCATGATGTTTCCATGCTTATCCATAAATGCAAGCTGGACTGGTCCCACTGATAATGCCAAACTGGGACCAGCCAGGGCAGAGCAGACTCTGTGTATCTACAGACCCTGGGGTGTACAGCCCACCAGACCTGGGCTCCAGCTCCCCATCCCGCATTCCCCGATGGGGAAAGCCAGGCTGCAGGGAGGTGGTGTCTGATGCATCAACCTTTGGTTGAGACTGGTGGTGATGGAAGCCTGGAAGTGTTTCCCCAAGCCAGTCCTGCCTGTCAGCTCTTTTGGGGCAGGATGATCCTTATTCCAAATGGTCCGTCCTCTCTGTTTGCCCAGTTTACAGTGCAGTTCCATCACACAGCATGCTTTTGCTTCTAGCCTCCAGCTTTCATGCTCAGTGCTCAGCAAAACCCTACCTCCCTTTGGCATCGGTCGTTTGGGGTCACTGCCTTCAGGGAGAGGATGTCTTTGGAAAGGATGTGATTTTTGCTGTGTTTGCTAGCAAAGTTTCCTGTCGAGTGTAGTTTTTTTCCCTTTTCTTGTACCATGAGCATCCACAGGCTCAGCCCATTTCCTGCTCCACAGCTCAGAGGGACCCAGTACCATGTGGACATCCCCAGCTCCCTGGCCCCTGCCAGCATCAGCAAGGGGACCTGGGCCTTCAGGATGTGTCTGGGAAACTGGCTGCACCAGTTAAGATGGATATTTGATTTATTCTGTTCTTATTTGGGTTTAATTTATGAACTCTTCAGGATGGACTTGGCAGCATTGAGTTTATGCTTGGACTTGATGATCTTAAAGGTCTTTTCCAACCAAAATGATTCTATGATGAAATTTGTGTAGGACTTTCTGGTGTGGCAGTTGTGAACATTTCCCATCTCTTAATTCCCTGCAAAACGAAGAGAAAGTGTATCTAATAATAGCTGCATGAAGAAAGCTGCACACAATAAAGATATTATGAAAAATATTACACTCATCCATATTGATTTTTGCTTTGTTTGCTAGCTGGTTCCTTTATTACCCTGGCAGAGCCATAAGCAATGTCATCCCAGGCTCAGCTAACGAGCAAAACATCAGATGCTGTCAGTCTGGCTTGAAAATTCGCTTCCACAGTCATTTTAAAAATGACTATTAGAAATGTCTGTCCAGAGCTGAGATGTTTTCTGGAGGAGCCGGTCCAGTCCCGTGGCACATCCTGGGAATGGGGCTGAACTGGGGGCATGGCGAGGTTGGCAAAATCTGTGCCTTTTGCAGGAGGATGGCTGGGCTCCATTAAATGAGACTAAAGATAATCCTTCCCCAAGTTTTGCAGGTCATCTTTATTCAGTGGCCTTTTCTTAAGCGATGCACTTCACCCCCTATTCACCTCCAGTAAGGAAGTGTTTGCAAGTGCTTCATTTATTTTAAATGGACCCCAGTTCCCAGTAGCAAGGGCTGGAGTTAGCCCAAAGGTCTCAGGTGGGAAGAGGTTTGGGTTGTCATGAAGAATGATGTGCATGGTTTTTGAATACTATTAATTAATTAGAGTTTTGCAGCCCCTTTTCCATACTGGAGCAGCAACTCTCTTCATTAGCAAAGAGATAAACACCTCCTCCAGACAGCACAGTGCCATCCCAGAAACCTTCCCAGCTCCTTGCTGAAGAGCTTGTTCTCAGCTGGGACTAGACTTACAGTACCATCATGTATTATTCATCCCAGATAATACATATTCCAACTCTGCAATTGTGCAGGGCAAGGCAGGGTAATGTTAAGGATATCTCCAACCTATAAATCTTAAACATTCAAAGCATTAAGGGGTTTTGGGTGTGGATGTGTTTGGGGCTTGCAGGTAACTGTTCCTCTTAGCAGAGAGCAAGGGATGCCCCCCAAATAAAATGTCTTGCAAACCAGCAATACAGCATTTTGCTGCAGCGAAGCTGCTTAGGTGTTCGCTATCTCTTTCTACTTTTAACAGGAAAAATAGGTGATTTGTGTGTCTTACACCAATTCTGGTCTAAATATATCTGCTGAAAAAAAAGGAGAGTTTACAGTATCTCATTGGACTTGAGGTCAGGTTATTTGCTTTAAATTATGGTTATGCCCAAGTTATAATGAATAACTAACCTGTTACTAAAGCTGTGGATTTCTTCATTTGTTAGTGGGATTATTTCTGATTGAAGTAGCAGAGAAAGAGGAAAGAAATTAATCTTCCAAAAACGACTAGCATTTAATAAAAAAAGGATAAATTTAAGTATCTATTAGGAAAGCAAATGGGCTGTGGGACTTTTTAAAGGGGGCCTGTGTCAGTTTGTTAGTCTTATTATGGTAGCTGATATTGAAGAAAAAAGCAAGTACTGTTCATTTAAAAGCCGCGTTCCTTGCCATCATGAAATCTTTGTGTTCCCAGCAATGTTGCGCTCACCCCTAGGTCTACATTACAGCTTGGAAAGGCCTTTTCTTTAACTGAGTAAATAAGATTTAGTTCCTATGTGCTATCTACCTGTTTCTATGGAAACCAGATTTTTGTGCCAAGCGAGCTGCCTGGATTCGGCACTGCTCGGCTCCAGCTGCACACCGGCAGTAAAACCCACCCTGAGGTCTGGGGATCACCATGGGCTCACCCTGATGCCTGGAGAAGCTCAATTATTGGGGTTACGACTTGTCAATGTGATGCCAAACTTGTAGGATCTCCTAAAGGCTGATAATCGGGTTATTTTTTTGCTGAAACGAGGATCTTGCCTCTGCCCAGAGGGGAAGAGGAGATGCTTTGGGCCGTCGTCCTCACGGAGGGAATCCTGAAGCTCTGCTGATGAATGTGTGAGGGATGCAAAAGGGTGGGGAGCTGGGGGAGGCTGTGCCGAGGGCTCCCACCATCTCTGGGGATCATCTCTGATGCTGCAATGAGCCCTGGGTTGGATCCCGAAGGGGATAAATGGGCTCGAGCAGTGCTCATCTTGGGGTTCCTGTTCAAGTGCAGCTTTGGAAGAGCAGAGCAAGCTAAAAAGAATTCTCTTTTGTATTGAAGAAATTATTAAAGCGTAATTATGTTCTTAGACTTGGGTAATGAAACATCTTTCTCTTGTGGGCCTTCGGGCCAAAATAGATGCATTTTTAATGTTATTTTTAACAGTGCAATTTTTTACATGTCACAGCTCCTGTTATTTTTGTATTCAAAGTGGAAAAAGCTGAGCAATATGATCATCGTTATTAAAATCTCCAGCCTATTTTTGCCACGTTCGGGATTAGATAATACAACATGTCTGAGGGTTTGCCCTGGAGACAGGAGTGTGGGTAGAAACCATCAGATGGCTGAAAACAAATGGGTTGTCAGGTCTTCTTTCGTTGATATCAAAGACCATGTCGCATCAGCATTTAGTGTTTTAATGAAAAACTGGAGTGGAGGTTGACATTAGGTTACTCGGTGGCTGGACATCCTGTGGTGCTGGCAGTGGTTATGGTCTTCAAAAGCTGTTAGATTATTTCTATAATCCTGTAGTTGTTTGGGGAGTTGTTTTGTTTTGTTTGTTTTTTTCTGCTTTCCAGGTATTTGTCCTCTTCCTTCTTTGCTGTGCTGGGATTTGTGTGGTAGTTGGAGCAGTCCTAAGCCAAATTCTCCTCTGCCTTCACTGTGTTTGAGAAATCAGAGCAAGGGGCTGTGGCAGCACAGAGTGAGCTCGGTGGGTCAATAAGCACCATATCACCTTAAGGCACCTTGGTCTGTGCTTGCACACCAAGACCTTGATGATAATGAGGATTAATAATATGCCCCAGTGGTAAATTGGGAGCAGACCCAAGGTTTAGTGGGAAGGACTATGGCCCTGGGAAGAATCATTACTGGCAGCTCTTTGGTGATGAAGAGCATCAGCCGCCATGTGCTGGGAACACCGGAATCACTGCCTCATCCTGCATCTGACCCTCGCAGGGAAGATGCCGATTCCTTGCTGTGTGGTGGGACAGAAGCGATTCCTGCCCTAGGCTGGGGGGGAGGGGGAGGTCAGGAAAAGAGGTGAAAGATTTTTCTGCAAAATAGCATAGCTGGAGACTTCTTCCAGGCTCTGTTTTGGGGTTTCTGCAATAAAAGGTATTGTGCCCTTTATCTGATGTGCCAGCCAGCTGTTAGAGGTGCCCGCAGAGCAGGGAAGATGCCATACAGGCTGTGGAGTCTTTTTATTTTAATTTTTTTTTGGCATTTGACTGTTTCATTTGTATCATCTGTGTGCCTGTTCCTTGTCTCAGCTAAAAACACCTGGATGACTGGTGTGACTGGTGAACCCCCTGGACTCCAGTGACCCTGCCAGTGAGAGAACCCTCCAGCCTGCGCCCAGTTCAAATTTGGGTGCTCACTGTGTAGGTGAATGAAGCGGGCAGAAACCAAATCCTGGATCTGGAGGTCTTCCCTACTTTCTGCCTCAGACCTTCCCTACTTTCTGTAATCTTAACAGGAAAAAAAAAATCCTCTCTCCCCATCCACCTGTTCTTTATCAGAACTGCTAAACAGTCATCTTCAGTGACTTTCTAATAAAAGGATGTATGTTAAATGGAGCCCCAGAGAGCTCAGCTGCTTTACAGGGAGCTGCTTGAACTTGTTTCTGTGCTGGCTTTTTAATATAGTTTAATATAGTTCTGGTCCTTTTTCTGCATATTTTTTCCCCATCAAGTCTTATCTTTTCCACTCTGTTGTTTTACTGTCATGCAGCTTTACGTTTGGCTCAGGGAGGGGAAGGGAGATGGCACGTGAAGCAGCAGAGCGTTCCGTATTTATATTGTAAATGCAAATTCACCAAGGATTTGACCCTGTCTGGGTAGCAAAATGCTCTGAAGTTAAAATTCCAGTGACGAACAGGCTTGTAACACCACAGGTTGCACTTCCTTGTTTGTTTATTTGTAATTTTATTTATTTTAACTTTATCCTGGAGTGAAATATCGGTTACAGTGCTGTGCAGGAGGAGCTCACACCTCCACTCTCAAGCAGATGTGTCCCCAGGCACTGAGCAGCACAAACAAAAGCAGAAACACAGATGTACTGTTGGAGATAGGGAGAGATGAGCATTTACACCGGTCTTCTGGATCCAGGCCAGAGCCAGCACTGGAGATGGAGGTGTCTGGTGAACAGCACTGGGCTCTCTGGGATTGTTTGGGAGATGCTCTTGGAAAGATGGGATAGGATGTCTGCTTGCTTTGTGGAATTCATGAGCAGGCCTGGCCGAGCTTTCTCATCTAATATTTAATGTAGAATTATCTTATAAGCTCTGGGATGTGTGCTTGTGTTTGAGATGAAGCCCAGCAGACTCTGTGCTGCTCCGGGTGACACCAGCCAAGACGCCTAGCCTATGGTATGGAGTGGCTGTGTGGTGACATGAGAGCTGGTGTCTTCATGTTTTGGCAGCTTCATATCTCATACAGAAAAGGTGCAGCAGTTTCTCAGGAAGGGTCCTTGTACGGCTGGAGCAACCCAGTGTGTGCCATAGGTGGTCCTGTGAGCCGGTCCAGGCAGGGAAGGGACTGAGGGCACCCGGCAGCTATTCTTACAAGGGTGGTCCAAGGAGGATCCAGAAGAGAGCTCGACCCCTGGAGCCCATCTGGGAGTGTTTTGCGATGGTTGTGCAAAATCTGCTGGGAATGCTGTCGGGAGCAAGAGAGGGATTTATCTGGGCACTGTCCCCTCTGTAGTCTCCAGTGCTGGTGCAGATGGGCACGTCCACGCACAGAAATGATGCTGGATTTGCTGCTTCCCCTGACACTGGTTGGGTCATGCTGCTGGAAACCAGTGCAACTCCACTGGTTAAGCTGGAGCTGGTGTAGCTGAGTTGGTTCATTTATCTGATCCTCATTTCTACCACCCCCCCCCCCCC
>NW_010312742.1:20261-46225 GCF_000700745.2 Antrostomus carolinensis
TCCTTATGTTGCATCAAGTGACTGCTGCAGCACACTGAGGGCATCCAGTGGCTGTGGGCACCCATGGGTGCTGAGAAGTCTATTCTTCCTCAGCCCTAAGGTGGTTTTCCAGACTTTTCCTGGAAATTCCCCCCATACCCAATAGCTGTGGCAGTCACCTCCACATAGCACCTAACACACTGCTCTGGGAATGGGTAAGGAGGTGGGAGGGGATACTCCCTCTGACAGATAGATATTTATTGAATTTAGATAATTTGTATTATGAAGTTATTTGCTCAGCATAGGGTAGGGAGGTTGGTCCCAGTAGCTCTGCCAGAGTCACTGGGGGAAGGGGCTGGCAGGGTACCAGCCTGGTGATGTCAACACCATCACCCATACTGGGTGGTACGTGGTCCCCGCAGGAATTTCCCATCAGGATACCCCCAGGGATCAGCGGGAAAGCAGCTGTGGAGCCATAAGAGAGTAAAAACATCAATGACTGCTCTGAGCAGAATCATTGAGACGTCTGTGGGTCTAATTGCTTTAGACGTGGTGCATCCTTTGCTCATGTACCATGGAAGCATTTTCCTGGTTGGGGCTGGTGTTCTGTGACCCCTCTCCGGGGCTGAGATGAAGAGATCCTGTATTTTACATGGACAGAGGCTACGTGACACTGTGCTGCCCTTGCTGGGGCTTCACTGGGGTGAACTGGGATAACTCTGACTCAGACCTGCTCACAACGTGTCTTTAGATGTGAAGGAAGAGGGTGAGATGCAGCAAGCTGGGATCACACATTTGAACGGAGTGGTTCCAATGTAAATAGCTTGGATAGATGATAATTAGAAGTCTCAATAAATGCTGAGTTGTTTTGGTGTACAGACCATCAGCTTTTATCCACGGCTTTACAGATATTGGTTCCACCACCTACTATTGCACTTGTGAACATTTATTTCTGATAGTGCTTGATGTTTGTAGCAGAATAAAGCACTTTATGAAAAATACATTAGTGAGGCCTTTTTCTCACAGAGCATTGCCTGGGTGTGCCCCTCTGCTATAGCTGGCGGGGATATTTCACAGGGTTTTCCCTCAGTAGTGCAGTGATCACAGCTTTCTACTTCTCTCCCTCTCCTGACCCATCACCCTGGCAGCTCACAGCTTGTTTCCCGAGTTGGGCTGCTGCTGCAGGCAGCGTTGGAGACAAGTGGGGTCTGGGGGATGGAACTGGACCATATTGGCCAGGGAAGGGCTCTGGATTGTGGAAATGCAGCAGACAAGGAGGAAAACACTTATTGGAGATCCAGGCAAGTTATGGGGTATGTGGCTCAGGTGGCAAATTTTCTGGTGGTGTCCTGATTCAATGGTTTAAAAGGCTGCTTTTTTTTTTTCTTTTTCCTTTTGAGCCCACTTATCCCCTTTTCTCTGTCCTTTTCTCCATGGACATACTTATTCATCGTTGGGCTTGGCATTAGGTACCAGGTGGTGTAACAAAGATCTGGTGGTAAATATTGCAGAGGAGATGACACGGGGCCATGCTGGTGAGGGTTTCTTCATAGGCAGAGGGGGATAGCCGGGCTACTGCTGGGAGCATCCTTGGGGTAAATATTAAACTGATTGTCCCTCTTGAGGTCTGGTGAGTGGTGTAGAGAAGAAAGTCCTGATCCTGTGTCAGCTAAATGATGGAGAATGCCATTTGTAGCTCCTGTGTTCCTGTCATGCCTTGCTTGCTCAGAAGGTTGAACTTGATGATCTCAAAGGTCTTTTCCAACCAAAACAATTCTGTGATTCTATGAAGAGCTGTGTTGCGTTGCATGCACCAGCTGGAAAACAAGTTTTATTGACTGATGGCCACAAGCTGCCATGCATGAGGTCCCTCCATGGCATTCGAGAGGCATCACTGAGTCTGGACCCTGTTGAAGGGAGAAGAAACTCAGCTCTTGTTTGACCTTCAGTGTGCTCGTGAACACCCCAAGGAGAACCCAGGTCTCTGTTCAGTTTATAGCCTGACACTCATCACCCCGTGAGGTGGTTTGGTTTTTTTTCCTTTGAGGTGTTTCTGGAGGTGTGGTTGGAGGGGTGGGTTCCTGCTCAGCCAACCTGCATGGTGGTCCTGCTGTGGTGGGAACATGGAGGTTGGGTGCTGGAACCGTTCAAGCACGGGCAGCCTCAGGCAGTTGCTCATCCTGCCTGCATCCAGCTGCTGCCCTCACTTTTCCACATCCATGACTGCTGCTGTTTGCTGACCAGTCCCACCACTTAAAATCTCATTTACAGCCAGCGAGGGAGAGAATTTGCTCAGTTTAACGTTTTCTTTGCTAATGTAATTTCAGAGCGGGAAATACTTGCATAAATATACATATATTGTCTAACCTTCTTTTTTCCTTTTAGTCACTCAAACATGTGATTTTATTTCTCCAGCTTTAAAGCCGAGCGTGCAAATGTTAAATTGTTAAATAAGTCAAACATAATGATTCAAGTACGCAGCATAATGTGTTTCAGAAGTGCAGAATCTGAAATCCAACACAATGTGTGCGGGTAAACGCTTTTGTGGAGATTGTACTCCTAAGGGGAATGTCATTTTGACAAGAATATATTTTCCCCTCTTGCCTCTCACAGCCTGTCTTGTACTGTCTTGATGCTTTGGTGGAAGTCTTATCCAAGAACAGTTCATTTTGATGTGGAATTATTCAAACCTTTCAGATCCATCCCTATGGACCAGTTTGTTCTGCAGGCTGATGAAATGATACCGGTGCAGCTCAATGCAGAGGACCTGACGTGAAATGAAAGGTTTTCTTTTGTGAGGGTTAGTCTGAGCTGGTTATCTTTTGGTAGTGCTATCAAATGGTATTTTTTGAAGTCCAGTCACATCTTCTACATCTGGCCAAAATATGTTAGGGAAAAAAGATGTTTTGAACAAAAAACATCCTTTATAGCAGATGGGGGGAAAAAAATCATTAAAACTCAATTTTCAGGACATTTTTGGGCCTTTTTGTCCAAAAATGGAAAATACTTTGTTTGTGGATTCAAACGAAACGTTGGCTTTTTTCTTTTTATACTGAACAAAACTGAAATGCTTATCAGTATCTATCACGGCAGAAAGCCATTTCTTCTTTTCACAGTTATGCTCCTGAATTTTGAGATTTATTCCAGGCTGAGCTTTTCCTCTGAGCATTTCACTGGTTACTGCTGTTAAGCACATATGATTATTTGCAGCGTAGATTTTCATAGTGCGTGGCTTCTGGCCACTGTCTTGGCCCCACATGAGGAACCTGGGCAGGGTCTCACCCTGACCTGAGCTTTTTTGGGTTTCATGCTATGTAAAATGCCGTGCATGGTGGTAACCTTGGTTGCTTTGCCTGTGTGCTCTGGTGAAGTCAATGAGACTTCAGCCTCTGAGTTAAATGTGTTCTCACTGGTCTTACTGCTGGTAAGAAAATGTCAAGCAAGCCAACTAAGAACAAATACTAGTTTCCTGTTCCCTTCCCTTACTATGAGTAAATACTTGTCAGACATTTCCAGGAGCTTCACTGGACAGAAACCAGATTTACCTGTTTTATTGCAAAATATCTTTACTCTGGACAGGAGCTCCAGGGAGAAGTTCTCTGTGAACCTCCATTACTGACCTGCTCATAGCTAACATGCCAGCAGTTATTTCTCTAATGCTTGCTCTGATCTCATCTTCAGATTTGCATGTGTGGCCTTTGGGACACAATTTTAGGTGTTGGCTTTTATTTATAACATTGTCCAGAGCTCTGCAGACCTACCCTTTTGGGACCAGTAATTCTTGTTCCTTTTTTTGCTGTTTTTTCTCCCGTCTTAGCCTGTTCGTACACACACAGCGTGGCTGCCGGGGACCCTCTGTTCCCTCTTACGCAGGTCAAAGGTGTGCATCCATTGCTGCAAAATTGATGACCTTTGTCAACGAGGTGCATTCAAAACCAGAGCCCTTAATCCCACCATGTTGAAATGAGCCTGTGTTAACACACAGATAGAGGCTCTTTTTAAAATCTTTGTTTTGGTTTGTTTTTTTTCCCAGTGATGCAACCCAAGGCTGACCACAGTGCCGTCCGGCTGCTCTTTATCTCTAATGTCTGAATAAAAGGCTGGAAGAAAGAGCATGTGGTGGTTAGAGCTGCATTTCCCTCTCTCTGGATGAACGTGTGATTATACATGTGTATTTCTGGCATTTCTTTCCTGTACTATGGCTGGAGCTTGCTTTTTACAGCCCGTGCGATTTGATTTTAACGTTGCATGTTGAAATTCCTCGAAGCTTCTGGTTTCTGTGTGTTCCACACTTGCTCAATCTGTTCCTATTAATTTTTAAACGCTCACATTTTAGCAGTAGATAAACAGCTGGTGACACTTTCAGAGTTGCTCTGTATCATCCGAGGAGCTGATGTAACTCTCCTAGCACTGCACGCTGAGCCAGGGCCATCAGGATCTTGTTCCCTTGGGGTGCCAGTGCTCCCGACACGAAGTTTCCCACCCATTTCCAGCAGAGCCAGAGCTCACCAGTTTGCTTTTCCTGCTGTTTTATGCCATCCTGATGCGCTGCAGGTCCTAAGAGCAAAGCTGAGCTCATGGTAGAGGATCCAGCTGGGGAATCTGCCTGAGTATCTTTGACAAAGCTATTTATATTCCTTAAATCAGTGACTGAAGACATCGTGCCTGACTCTTTCTTTCCTTTTTGACTTGGAGGCAGCCAAGATTTAATCTATGATTCTTTTATTTTTTATTATTTATTTTTTTTACAGCTGCATGGATTTCTTAGGTCTGAAGGGACCCTTAGATCATCTTGTCTCACCCTCTGTACAGTAGTGACTGTGGAAATCCATCCAGCTTCCCTTCCGCTCTGTAATTTGTGAGCTGTGACTGTGCACACCCCGCTAAGGGAGCCAATTTTGGGGATATATTTTACTGCAGTTCTTTTATATGGCAGTTTGCAATATGCTGCAAGTGATGCCTGGTTCACTCACCCACGTAGCCGTAAATGTGCCGTCTGCAGAGGCAGAGCAAAGACTAAATTTAACATATGCAGTCAAATCAAAGCACTTTATGGGTATATTTATCCACCGTTACAATATGTGAGGAAGGTAGTTCCTGACTATGGGAGT
The DNA here is from genome assembly GCF_000700745.2 of Antrostomus carolinensis. Lineage (NCBI taxonomy): Eukaryota > Metazoa > Chordata > Aves > Caprimulgiformes > Caprimulgidae > Antrostomus > Antrostomus carolinensis. Next base: position 25,352 of record NW_010312742.1, read on the forward strand.
TTCTGGGAAGCTAATGTGAGGGCTCCTTCTCCATCAGCCCCAGGCTGCTGCATTTCTGCAGGTGTAAATAGATTGATATAATGGAATTAAGCCATGGAAAAAAATGTGACTGTAAGCATCAGAGGTCTTTATCCAGTGGCACGGCCGGTGTGTGGGGCATCATCCCCTCTGGGGATGCACTGGGCTCTTCTGGAGAGCCCAGTGTGGGAACTGGTCTTCCTGGGGGGTGAGAGTGTGCTCCAGATACCAAGTTGTGTTTGAAAATCTTTGCTGATGCTTCTGGTTAATCGTGGTTTTAGGGAAGTCAATGATTGCTATTTTGAGAACCGTCCTTTTGAGTAGCAAATCAGAGGGGAACTGAGGGTTATTTCTGCAGTCAGAATATTATTGATGGAAAACCCTTTTATTTCTAAAATAGCATTGATTTCTGAAAAGTGTTTCACCAGCAACTTTTCAGGAGTGAAGCAGAATATTAAAAAAAAAGAATCCCTTTATCTCATTCTAGGGGAAGGCAGGGAAGAGGAGTAGCAGCATCCTGGCTCCGCATGGTCATCTTGGCTTTCCTACTGCATCGCACAATCTTAAGAGTCTTCACTTGTATAAACCATCTAATAATTGCAAAGAGAGAAGCTCTTGGTAGTATTTGTAAGTCTGGTAGAGCACTCCTTTCTCCCCCCCCCCCCTTTTTTATTTTAAACTTAAAGCTGTGAAAGGGAAAATGTTTCATCCAGGTGAACATGTCCCTGTGTGGAAACTTCAGAGCAGCCCACGGATCTGTTGACCCAAAGGGGATTCTTGTAACAAGCCCATGAATCTGTGTAGCTGCAGGAAAAGCAGCTTTGGTGGGAAAGGTCTCCCATCTCTGCAAACATGCAGTTCCAGCTTTGAACAAATCAAAGCAGCAATTCCCAACCAGATTCAAAAAGCTTTCTTTTACTGTGCACTTGAAAAACTCTTATTGCTTCCTACCTCTTTCGCTTACTTTAGTATTATAGGAATCTCTTTTGAGCTTAAATGAGTTTTCAACCAATTTGTAAAGCGCAGCTCATCTCCAGCAGCTTGTGGTGGTTAAGCTGATGCTTCTGCTGCTGCAGAAGAGCTTTGTGAGAGGCTTTGCTTCCGTGGAGCTCCCTGGGACAGAGATTTGACACTTTGCAGGTCGGATGGGGACCTGCCCAAGTGGAGCCTCCCGGTGGCAGTTACTGTACAACTGCAAGGTGCGTCCAAGACTCAAAGCCTGGGGGAGAAAAGAATGGAAAAGCTTCCACTGCCTTCGGGGGCTTGGACCACGGCCATCTCTGAAGTGTCGACCTGCGGGTGTCTCGAGCTTGAAGCAGGTTCCCGTATTTTTTCTTAGGTGGGACAGCGAGGCTGTGATCTCACCCTCTGAGCCAAAATTCCTCGATGTGACAAGTTGGGACAAACCTGTTTGTGGTCTGCAGGTCTACAGATGGGCTTTGTAACTGCTCCTACGTATACAGCTCCTGGTGTGAGCATCTCCTGTCTGTGCTGCTGCTCTGGGGCTGGAAGGGATTTGAACTTCATTAGAGAAACACATGTCTGGATGCTGTGGTTGTGCCAGAAGTCAGGGGGCTTTGTAAAATGCAAAGAACTGGCTTTTTAGCACTTTCTGTAGAGTTTTTTTTCCTACTGCTGCATTTTTTTTTCTTGTAGCAGCCGGAATAAAGATGAAGGAAATAAGCCAAGGAAAACTTCAAGCTCTCTCTCTTCAGTAGGCAGATTACCATTGTGCGAGTGGATTGGTTTCATACAGGTGCTTCCAATTTCTCCTGCACATGCAAAATGTTCTTAAACCTCTCTTTTTGTGCTCCATATGTTTTCCTCTGACTGTCCAACTCCATTTCAGAGCAGAATGGAAATGGGAACTTGAAGGTATGTGAAAATCTGTAATGTTTTCTGCTTACACCCAAGGCCTTGATCAAAAGGGATTAAATTTAATACAGACTTAAGCCAGTTTCTCGGAAGCAGGTTTGGCTATATCCGTGTTTCGCATCTGACTAGCTGTTTTTTCCATCTGTTTCAACAAATCCAATCAATACTGGGGGAGGGAGGATGCTTTTGTGGCAGAGCCTCTCCCTGCAGTGTGCTGTGCAAAGCCACCATCCCTTCCTGGGGCTGCAGGACACCTTGGGAATCCCCTTGGGCTGGAAGTCACTCCGGTACCTTAAGGCAGAGCTGATTAATCAGGAGACAACATCGCTTTATCCCCCGGGAAGGCTTGAGTGTCTCTTTTTGAGTCACAAGATAAGGGATTTTGCTAAGATGCATGACTTGGAATATCATGACTTGTGGACTGGGGTCAGAGAATGTCCCTGAGCCCTTAAGCTTGGGGGATGGGTTTGTGGAACAGGTGCCCTTCAAGTTGAGGAGCAAACTTAACTAAAACTGCCTGAATTCAAATATTTAGCAGGAGCAGCTAGTTTCTGGCCGAAGTTCAGCCTGTCCTAGTGTTTCCCATGGTGTGAGACAAACACCTCTCTTCCTGGAACTGCTTTGGTAGGATAATGACTTGGCCATCTTTTCATTTCTGATACTTGCAGCAGTGCTCTGGAACCAAGAGTTGACTGTGGGACCCTTTTCCCTGAATTTTCCTGATAATTGTATCCATGCATAGCACAGGTATGATAATTATAACCACCCTGCCTGGCACAAGGTAGGCTCTGAGCCTTGACAGCAAGACCGAGATGCTTTTCTAGGGTCTTCAAACCCTGTAGAGATCCAGAGCAGCAGGGTCAGAGTTTGGACTGCCTGGAAACACGAAGGCACAATGAATGCTGCTATCAGCCAGCAACATTTCTCCTTCCCTTGCATGGAAATGATTCTGCTGGTGTTTTTTTCCCCGTACTCAAATACCTTGGCACAACGTGTCTTTGTGGCGGCTTGGTCCCACGTGACGGCACGTGGCGATGCAAACTGATCTCTGCCAGCAATCCTGTGTGTCCCAATTAGCCACTGTGGTCAGAGCTTTGCAGATCGCCTGTGTAAATCTATTTACCAGTGTTTTAAGCTAATTAAGTTTTTTGTTTTGGTTTGGTTTGGTTTTGTTTTTCCCTCCTCTGTTCCTGCTCCTCTTTAAAGCATGAAGGGCCAAGTGCCTGGGAGGTGTAAGTCAGCACAGCTTGGTGGTTTCAGCAGAGACTCTCCCAGTTTGCACAAGCTGAGGTTGGGGCTGTTAGCACCTACGTCCTCCTACGTGTTTCACATCTTCCCACGCTTGAGCTAATTCCTTCAAAATTATCCGACCTGATTGTCACTTCTCCCCAGAGAAGGTGACAGGGAGGAAAGGCATCTATTTGGCAGCACATTCCTTGCAAAGTGCTGTAAACCTGAAGTCCAAACTGGATGGTGGATGTCTGCTTCTGGTGTCCAAACGCTACATGAACTGCTGGGCTGGCTGGAGAGGTATTTTAGACCTTTTTAGTCAAGCCTGTAGAAAATGCTGTACGTACTCCAGCTTTTCTGTGGTGGATGCTCCTGCCCAGGCAGCCTTGCTGAGGAGCCACTGCCTCCCTTCCCACTGCCTTGCAGGGAAATAACACAAAACTTTGGTGCCTCCCTTGTGCTTTCTCAGCACAATTTTTAGTTTTGGTAAAGAAGCTTTTGTCTGGAAACTGCATCTCTGCTGATGGGCTCTTGTTAGAGGGTTTAACCTCATTATCTTGAGAGGTGTAATCGCTCGTCCCTGTAACGCAGCAGTGACCATAATGCGGCCTGACATGGGGGCTCTGAACTAAAGAGGTCTCCGGACGGTCTGTGTCAGATGTTCACTTGAGGTTATTTTAACCCTTTGCTACTTCCATGACCAAGAATCCCTTTAGAAAACGAAGGAGTGTGTATGTTCAACCTTCCTTGCTGAATTCCAGAACCAAAATCCAGCTTGTACCCAAATTTCTTGCATCCATTTTGCAGGTTGGAAGTCCAACCAGTGGTCCAGCCCTAGTGAAGCACATGGTCCTAACATCCCTGGCCACCAAACCACTGTTTAAGCTTTAAGATGATATTTATTCCTTCCCTGAGAACAGCACTTAATGCTGCACACGCATCTTTGAGGCCAAGGGAGCAGCAAGCCCAGAGGGGTGCTGGAAGCTGAGCGCTTCTGTTGTTCCCCACTTGCTCTGGCAAATCAGTTTTGCTTTACGTTTCTGGTTTTTCCATCTCGCATGATTTGATGGGTGCTCTAAAGAGCATCTGCAGTTCCATAGCAATGTCACAAATTGTGGATATTTCAATAAATCAAAAGGGAGTGGAAGTTAAGTCCTGGAATGGGTATTTGTTGGAGGAGAGAAAAGGCTTTACCATACTTCCATCCCTGAGTTCCCCATCTGTTGTGTGGTCCTTGCAGTGAAATACAGGGAGATAAGCCTGGACACACCGTCACGGGAGAGCTTCCCTGGCTTTGATTTAAAATCCTTATCAAATATGTATCAGCTGAAATCTGCTCAGCTGGTGCCACTCCATGCTAGCAAACCCAGTGCTTCCCCGGCACGTTGCCTTTCCGCCTGGCACAAGTGGGAATGGGAGGTAAAGCTGTGGAGAAACCACTCAGACAGCACATCCAACCTGGAAAGGCACAATCCAGTTGTCCAAATGGATTATTATTGAATAGCCCTCGTCCTCAGCAGCCAGCTGGGTGGATGAGGTCCAGCTGAGAGGAGAGAGCTCTGGGTGTAGGAAAATCAAACTGATCTGATCCCCTAATGGGGTTTTGCCCACCCTTGGCATCCTATGGAAATGAGTATGGTTGGACTCGATGATCTCAGAGGTCTTTTCCAACCAGGCAATTCTATGATTCTGTGAATCACTGCAAGTACAGCAATGCTCATCTTGGGTACCAGGTGGTATCAGATGTTGATTTAAGGAATTCCCAGCAATATCTGTGGGATGCTGAAGTGGTGGCAGCCGCGGCTGTGCTGTGTCCGGTGAGAGGGTTGGAAAGCAGCTGTAGGTTTAACGCACACGTGCTGTAAGGTCTTGCAGGTTTATGCACGAGGCAATAGCACACACAGAACACAAATAATTGATCTAGAATGAGCAGGTTATGTTTTATGTTGGCTTCCACACTCAGAGCTTGGCTGTGCTGACTTTCCAGGGCTGGTCTAGCCAAGGTATGGTTCATGGAAGAAGTGTATGTGAATAGAGGAGATGGGAGGCTGGAAGCTGCTTTTGTGATGCTTTGGTTTGCAGATATCAGATCCTTCACATCAGTGTTTTTACTATTGGATGATAATATCCAACTCAGAAATAATTTAACCAGCTCGTCTCTGAATTTGAGGTCAAGTTTCTACCCATGCAGAGGCTGGGGATGCTTGGCCTGAGGATTTCTTTTGCCCTTCAAGAGTTTAGGGGCAAACCAGAAAATTACTCTGTGTAATTTCAGGCTCTGAAACCACCTCCCCACCTCAGAAGGGTGGAGGTGGCAACATCACGGTCTCTACCCAGACTTATCACCACTGTGCAGAGGTCCTGATTTGCTTAGAAGCAAATATTCATGTGTTTTGGGAACGCAGGACCTTGCAGGGGCTGGGAGCTTGGCTGGAGCTCTGTGGGGCACACTGGTGGAGCACAGGGAGCTGGGGAGTTCCTCTTATGCAAAGTGTTCTCTAGCCCAGCTGGGGTCAGTTTGTTTTTTCAAATAAGGAGAGAGTTTACTTGTGAGTTTTCTAGATGCAATAAACAATGCTGGAGGAAATAGAAGACCAGTAAGCATAATCCTTTGGTTTTTGTTTTGCTTTAGTTTATTTTTAAATCCGTAATTCCTGAAAGAAAGTGTTGGTAGTACGGAGGAAGAAAAGTCGTAGATTTCTTATGGTAGTGGTGTGTGGGTTTTGATTTTTTTTTTTTTTCTTTTCAAAAATCCCATTTCTTTACTCAGCCAGGTTACTTGCAAAGTGACCCATGAATGTGAGCAACCCAGTTTGAGACTTGATTTTTTTTTTTTTTTTTTTTCCTTTCTTTTGCCCATGAAGTGCAGAACTTGGTGCCTTTTTAAATCAGGGTCTCCACGAGACCTCTGATGCTCAGCTTCTGAAATCACATGCACAGCCCTCACGCTTCGTTTCTGGTTCTGTTGGTTCACAGCAATGATCTCATCCCATGGGGGTCGGTAAATGATCAGCTGGGTGGTTGGATTTAGCTCATGTCTAAAAATACGAGGTGAGCTGGAACGTCAAGAATGCGAAGGGCATCCCTCACCTTCCATGGTGAAACCACCAGAAATTCCCACTAACCCTTTGCAGGCCAACTGTAGAGAAATCTGTCTGTACGTCACCTGCACTGCTTACCTTTGTAGCTCCATTTCTGGCATCTTATTGTCAGTGGGACATTATATAGAGCTTCAATGGTAACGTTTGCATGCTGAATGTGGTTTTCTTAGAGAAAACTGCATTGAGAAATGGGTGAAGAAGTAGTAATAATAATAAAAATAATAATCTGCATGAGCCCCTGTTGTTTAAGCCCATGGCCCTCCTTCTCCTGGAAGATAAAAGCACAGATAAGGATGTTCAAATGTCTTTGCTAACCCTCTCATCTGCTGCAATGTCACTGTCCTGAGATGGGATCGGGAGAGCCCCCAGCCCCATTCCAGCTGGTGTGATGACACGGAACTCAGGCATGATGCAGTTCCGGTCCTTGTAGCCTTTTCAGGTGTGAAAAGGGACCAGCACACTTAGATTTGGATGCTCCTGGTCTGTTCCAGGAGCACTTCCAGGATGCAGCAGCCTCAGTTTGACCACCTTCCCAGTTTTGAGCAGTGGGTTAGTTTTAAGGAGGGAAACCCAAAGGTCTAAGCTTATGAAATAATCATAAATCCAAAGGGAACTGATACCCCATGGCAAGAAATCTTTTTTGGTTATACCTTGGGAAACAAAACATCTGCATTTCCAGGCTGTCATAAAAGAAAGGGGAGGTATAAATAACCAGTGAACTATAATTCCACTTAGTGTCATGTCTGTATTAGTTGTATTACTATATCCCTGTTGTTGCAGAAGCAGTAAACATGCTCAGATGAGATCAGGGATTCCTTGTGCCAAGGCTGCGTGGGTGACAATGCAGATCCTGCCTGGCCTCGTAGAAAACGATAGCCGGGAGTGGCAGGAAATATTCCTGAGTTTCTCTGCAAATAAGAATCTGCTTTACGGGACAGATGAGACAGAGTTTAGCAAACACTTAAGGATTGACTTACTTTTAAGAATGTTGTTTAATCCTGTTGAAATTGAGAGGATTATTTATCCTTAAATGCCTGTTTAAGCACTTCCCTGGCTGGGGGCTGGCAGGCTGGAGCCCAGGGGCTGGGGTTGCACTTGGCTTTTCTTGCTCTTGGCTACTGCCTTAGCGGGAGTTGTCATTGGAAAAATACTCCCTGATGTTGGGACATTTACTGTTCAGTCTGGTTCTTGGTGGTGCCAAGCTTCATGGAGGCTCTTCGTACCTGATCCTTCAAAGTGGATCGCTTTGCTTACGTACCTGAGCATTGATTTGGGAGCCGAAGTGTAGGCAAGCACGTCTGTGCATGCCGGCTCATTGCTGGAACCAAGTCCCAGGCTTTGATGTGCCAGGATGTTCAGTGCTTGGGGCTTTTCATAAAAGAACAAAGCAAAAATAGTTGGCATAGAGAACAGTGTGCTTTTCTCTTAAATTTCCCTGGAAGTCAAACCCTCCGGTAGAACTGTCTGATTCATAAACTGATTTTTGTACTTCAGAAATCTAATAACAGACTGCAGAAGAGACTCATTCAATCAGTCTAGGACTTCCCTTGGACTATTTTAAGCCCCCTGGAGCATCTCCAGCCTCTGCACCCTGGTTGGGCTCAGCGTTTGCAGGTACTGCTCGCCGGCGGCGATGCTCTGCGCCACGGCTTTGCCTTGACGAGCCCTGGAGCCTTTCAGGGATGCTAATGAACTCAGTCCCACCTCCTCTCCCAAACTGGGGAGGATTTTAGAGGTGGGAGACTGCGGCACAGAGAGCATGCCTGGAGTGGTCTTTTAAGTTGCTGACAACTTGGGGAGTCCTGATTTCTTTGACTCCTGCTTCTGTTTTAACCTGCTTTCTCCTCTCACTGTTCATGTCTTTCTAAAGGCAAAGCCAACCTTATTAAAAAAAATGCAAATTGGAATGACAGCGTGCACTTCAGAGGACTGGGAGGGACATGGTTCATATGGAGCTTTTTCTTCCAAGGGAGCTCACCCAGCCCCTTTCACTTTCTCCAGATCAGGTTTGCTCATTGAAAAGTGACATTACCAGTAGCCGCGTGTTTACTTGATGCTCCTCAAAGCCAGAACACACAAGAGACCATCCAGAGACTGGAGTGTCAGAGGGAATTTGGAGAGCCAGGATTGCTTAACACCTCCCCAGAACGGAGGTGGGAATCTCGCTGGCTGGCACTGTGAGCTTGCCGCTTGCTGGCAGGAGAACACATGACTGAAGTACCTTTTCCAGAAGCCTCTAACCTTCCTCAGTGCTGCTTTTTTGTTAGATTACAGTAAAATGAGGAACTTCACCACATTAACGTTCATGGCATTAAATTTCTGCTTGAGAAACTTTACAGTTTCTCTTCTAGTCACACAGTAATTATGGTCCATAATCAGTGGCTCCAGAGCATCCCTGTAAAACCAGGCATGCTGGGTGGTGGTTTGGTAGGTCTCCTGAGCAAGATGGGTTCTCAAGAGCAAGAAATAGGCCAAAACATGCTCACGACAGCAGTGGTTGTGTAGCAATTAAAACTTCCTTTAAAAATAGGAGTTTTCAGAAAAAGCTGGTGGTTTTACTGTTCCTGCTTGCGATGCTGATGAAAATATTTTGTTGTTGAATCACTTCTGGCTGTTTTCCGCTAGAAAAGGGCGATGGTCTGCACTCACCTCTGACAAACTGATGATGCATCTTTATTGAAATGCGAGAAGTCAAAACCATTCAGTCTTGGCAAGTTTGCCTCAGTAAGATCATTTTGTGAGGAGAGAGGTGAATGGAGTTAAAACGTTTTGCAGTAAAATACAGAGTAAGAGGGTTTTTCAATGGTTCTCAGTGGTACGTAAAACCTATTGGAGCAGCTCTGGACACATTATATGAGCGGCAGGATGGAGTTTCATCGGATGATGCTGTTGAGTGGGTATCTTTATAGCTGAGGTTTAATGTCTTTTATGCTCAGTGGTAAAACCAAAAGTGATGTTTGCACTGTCAGTGTCATCCGAGCCCTGATGGTGACCTACTGTGACACTGATGGGGGGACTGGAGCACATTTCAGTGGGTGTTCAGGTCCAAATACCAGGCTGTGGGTCCTCAAGTTCCATCATCCGAGCCCTGATGGTGACCTGACACTGATGGGGGAACTGGAGCACATTTCAGTGGGTGTTCAGATCCAAATACCAGGCTGTGGGTCCTCAAGTTCCCACCAAACCTTCCTCTGTCTTCAGTAAGCACACCAGCATCTTTTTCTCTTGTTTCCAGGTGATCTCTGCAGTGTCCAGGCTCTCCTTCCACAGTATTGCTCAAACCAAAGGAATTAGGTAAGATCCTTTCAAAATGATGCTATAGTGTTTCTCTCTATCCATATTCCTAGTATTTAATCACATCAGACTCTTTAGAAGCATTTATATGGTTGGGATATATTGGACAACAGACATCAAGGATACCTTTGGGATGTAGGCAGGATACTTGTAAAAGCACCTCACCAGCTGCTCAGGAATAGTTTACAAATAAAATAAGTGAAAATGCCATGAGTTGTATGCAGTATGCCTGCTGGGGAGGGTGGCAGCGTGGGTTTTAGTGTCTCTTGATGGAGGTTTCTTCTTGGGTCCCCTCTGCAGATGCTGTGCAGTTGAGGACTGGGACCCCAGGAAAGCCACCAATGCCTGTCCCTTTGTCCTGCCCGCAGAGCTGTGGTGTTACCCCACTGTCCCCAACCGTCACCTGCCCCACTCCCTGCTCTGTGCAGAAGTGCCCAGGTGACCTTTGAGTCATTAGCAGCTGGGAAATTTCTTCCTGACTTTGACAAAGGCACATTAGTGCTGGGTGGGTGATGGGGTTAATAAGTAACCCGGCCCTGGCACTGAGGGTGGGCTGTCCTGCTGCCAGCTCCTCCTCCTCTGCTAATTGAAGGAGCAGTGGAGGAGGAATTAAAAACAGCAGACAACCCTATTAAGCAGAGCTGTTATCCTGGTCTTTGTTCAATTCCCTGCAAAATTGGTTTGCAATTGGTTCTCTTGTTAGTGTGCAATTTTTTTTTTTTTTAATTAATCTGACAACATCTCGTTAGGACCACAGATATAACTGGGAAGAGTTCTTAACCTGAAGTACCTTTCTTCCCTTTTTTTTTTTGGGGGGGGGGGGGCTGTGATTTTTTTCCCTGGCTATAGAAAACATTTGCTTTTCTCTGCAGGATGTGTCTTGCTGCTATTCTGGTGTAACAGGGCATTGGTCTGCGGCTGTGTCCCAAGGCTAACCACAACCAGGTTGCAGGGATGTGGGCTGGATGGGGCCCTTGCTTTAGTTGTGCCCCTGCCTCCCATGCCCACCATCCCACACCATGATTTCCACTGTTTGAACTTATTTTTGCTGCCTTAACTGCAGTGATACTGCTGGAGGGGAACAGCTTCTCACGTGTAAAACAAACTCGGAGCCTTCCCATCTGTTAAAGACAAATCTGACAGATCCCACCAGGACTGAGGGGAGATGGAGGGAGCGAAGGTTTGAGGAATAAAGACGTGCTAAAAGTTAAGGACTATTTATTATTAAGGGTAGCCCTGAGTTCTGGAGAATCCCAGACTGGTTTGGGTTGGAAGGGACCTTAAAACTCATCCAGTTCCAACCCCCCTGCCATCAGCAGGGACACCTTCCACTAGACCAGGTTGCTCAAAGCCTCATCCAGCCTGGCCTTGAACACTTCCAGGGAGGAGCAGCCACAGCTTCTCTGGACAACCTGGGCCAGTGTCTCACCACCCTCACAGTAAAGAATTTCTTCCTAATATCTCATCTAAATCTCCCCTCCTCCAGTTTAAAGCCCCTTGTTCGAGAAGCCTGCAGTGGTGATTATTTTAAGGGAAAAGAACATCCAAGGCATTTGGAGGCAGTTTGAAGTAATGGGGGCATGAGCTGCAGTGCCTTTGCAAGGCTGGGTTTAAGTCTCAGGGCATCGTTGGAGCATGTTGCATTGTGTCACCCCTGGCAAAGCCCTTCCCTAGGCAGGGAGGTCCTGGTGTCCGTGCAGAGAGTGAAGGAGCCGGCTGTCCTTTGGAAGGCTTTGGCTGAATCTCTGGTGTTTCTGTTGAGGTCTCCACTCTCAGGGATGGATGGGTTGGGCAATAGCTGGGAGCCAGGAGGAGGGAGGCTTTGCTATTCTTGTGGATATGCAGCTTTTTCTCATTCATTTTACAACCAGCATTTATGGTTCCCACTAAAATCCCTTATCTTGGAAGCCTTTGGCACCATAATCACACAAGAATAGCACAGGGTTTAGTGGGTCTTTGCTTCTAACTCTGTTTTCCTGCGTATTAACCCTGCTCCTCCTCCCCATTGCCGGCTCTACCAGAACAGAAAATGCCCCCCAGGGGTTACCCTTCCCATCACCACTGTCCCCTGCAGTCAGAGAGCTTTGTCCATTTTTGCACTTTTTTTTTTCCCCCTTTAATTAGGTAATTTCTTGTTACACTGTCACAAAAGCTTCAATGACAGAAATTAATCTCAGATGAATTAATTTAATCTGGGGAATCAGCAGCAGCTCTGGCTCCTCAAAGGGACTGGCCACGTTAGCCACCGCTGCCCCTCAGCTTACTGGGGTCCCCACTGATGACTGGGGTCCCTACCCTTCCCTCCCCCAGAGTGAAGATGCTGCCATTGAAATAAATGGCAAAGTCTTGTTGGCTTCGGCACAGTGCTTGAAAACATGGTCAGTACAGTGCAGTTAAGATGATATATGGATGGTATGGTCATCAGCCCCAGAGCATGGATGTGACTCTGCTCCAACCCCTATTTTGGGGTCTGAGAATCAGGATCATGCAAACTGAGAATGAAATAAATTCCCAAGCCTGTTACTTGTCCTTAAATAAGTTTAATGGCATGTAGGGTAGAAAAATAAAAATGAATCTTAAATGCTGTTCAGTGGAGGGAAAAAAAAAGTCTTTCTGTCTAATAATTTCTGGAGACATGAACCTTGCCAGTGAAACTCTGTTTCACTGTGTAAATCAGATAGCTATGAGGATAGCTGTATGAGATGACAGACTGTTCCTTCCAAGGAACAAGCTACAAGCAGCAAAACATGGCAAAAAAAAGATCTTGAATGCCATGTTTTATTTGCAGCACGCTGCTAAGGCTGGGCTTAATCTATTGCAGCTGTAGCTACAGCCCTTGCTGTGTCTTTTTTCCTCCTGTGCTCTTCTAGTCCCAGTTGCAGGTTTTGGAAGTCCTGCAGAAACCAGTGTCACCCTCCAGCATGATGGCAACAATAGATTTGGTTCTTGCATGAGGCTGTGTGTGCACACAGCCCAGACGATGCTTCACCAGTTCAAGAAGCGTTGTAGTTGCAAGGACCACCACCTCCACACTGGGTTATATTTTGGTTAGTGCCCTGTGCATATATATAACCTTGATGATAAGAGGCTTATTGGTGCCTCCTAGAAAAAGACACATTTTCTGTCTTTAAAGCATTCAGAGGAAAGATGCTTTTGTGGATAAAGACACACACTGAAGGGAAAGCGAACGCATGAAACTACCCTTGGATCTTGGCTCTGCCTCGGTTGCCCGGACATGGCCCAGGGAAAATCCCTTAGTTTTGTGTGACTTATTTTCCCCTCTCAGAAATGGGGAGATGAGAAATGCCTTTGTTCCCCTGGCTTGTTGGAGACGATATCTGCCTGCTCATGCAGGTTTGGGAGCACAGGTTCTGCTGTAATGTGATAATACCCTTTTTTCTGGGATTTTCATCCCTGTGTTGTTTTACAGGGCTGTATGTGGGAACAAAGAAAAGATCCTCATTGTGTAGCGTTGTCCATCAGCTAAGGGGAGGTGATATATTTTATTTGTTATTGTTTCTGATCCTCTCCTCTATCTGTCTGGAGGACTGTCAGCAGTTGCAGTGAGAGGTTACCACTGTGCTCCTTGCCCATCCGTGGCTGTCTCTGAACAAGGAGGCTTTATTTTACAGCCAGGACACCAGGAGTTTCCACTGCAGACCTGACTCAGCCCCATTAAGTCCATTATCCCATTTCTCACAGTGACTGGTACTAAATGCTCCCAAGTCAGGTGCGAGGGTCTTGAAGCAGACAGAAGCAGCACAGTCTTGCAGGGGTAGTGTGCAAAGGTTCTCCTGGGCTCTGGAACACGAGTTTTGATTCCCTTTCCAAGTTTCCTCAAGCAAACTGGAGGACAACAGGATTTCTTGCTGCAGGTCTCAATAAACCATTTTTTTTTCCCCCTAAGCCTTTCCTGCTGCAGCCAAGGTTATTCTCCATTGCTCGTGGTGGATCCCGGTGTCCTTTGGGCTCCTCGTGCGAGCGAGATCGACCGGCTCGACATGAGCTCTGCACGGAGGGGACATGTGTTTTTTCATCTCCCCAAGATAGATGTTTTTTCTGGAAGCAGAGTTTTGCAAGCAAAGCAGGAGGTTAAGGAATATTGGCTCATGCTGCCTGCATGCATTTTTAATGTGTGCACAGTGAAACCATCTGAAAACGGGAAGGAGTTAGCATGTTCAAAGGCCTTTTCCCGAGGCTCTTAATCTAAGTAAATCCTTTATATATGAACTGAACTTCTTAGTGACTTTCTTCAGAAGGCACTGCAGTTAATAAAACAGATTTTAAAACACTTGCAGGTGGGGAGGAGGGGTAAATCCTATTTGTCAAGAGGAGGTGTTCTCCTGAAGGAGCAGTGGTGGTGATTTGGCCGGGAGGTGGAAGGAAGGAGAACATGATGGTTGTGTTTTCCCCATCCTGGGAACCAAGACAGGAGCCCCTTGGGTCGGTGGCCAGACAGAGCTTTTCAGAAGAATAAGTGATGTTAGTTTTACCTCCAGGCAAACACAGTGAGGCCAGCCCATTGCCCAGGGCTGCGTTTTACCTTGCATTTAAACACATAAATAAATACAAGTCAAAATACTGATTCTCTTGATTTAACCTCTGCGTGTCACATGCCCTGAGGTGACAGAGCAAATTTGCTGGTGGGATGCTTGGGTGTGCCCAGGAAGTCCTGCACGTGAGGAGCTGGAATTTGCTGTTTTGCTTACAGGAGGCTGGACATGTTGAACCCCCTTGGCTCTCCAGGGGGATGGGCTGGTGCTGGTCCTGATGCTTATCTTACCCCCTGGCTACCCCCACCCCCTGCAAATCCAGTGCCAAGTGGGTGTCAGGGCTGGGTTGCCCATAGGACCTCCCTTGGCTAGGACATGCTGGTGATGCTTTCCTGCAAACAGCAGTGTTGGCACTGGTCTGGAAGCAGGCAGAAATACATATTTAGGTAGGTTCTCTACAGCGATTTTTGTTTTAACAGAGTATTTTCCAAAGTTAGGCAACTGCAGAGTCTCATGAGGATGTTGTTAAATACCGTGGGGTGTGTTCCAGGTCTTTACGTCCTGGCTGTGGTTTATCTTCATGCTCTGGGCCATCTGCCCAGAGTGATGGTGCCCTGAGTTTGGGTTAATGGCACTGGCTCACCGGGGCGAGGGCTCTGGTCTCCCTCCATGGTGGGTGCAGCTTGACAGGGCCCTGCTGCAGTTTCCAGCCAGTACGTGAGCTGCAAGAGCATCCTCTCTCCTCCCTGACCTGCTGCTCACATGTTCCTGGTGGAACTAGGGCCATGGGGACATCCCACCAGGAGGGAGGGCTGGCCATGTCCCTGCTCACTGTGTTTGCTGTTGATTTTCAGCTACAACATTTTCAAATCTAGTTTTCTTCTGAGTCAGAGACCTGGGCCATATAATTTCCTAGTGACTGGTTGTGCTGTTACCCCAGAGGGTTTGGGGTTTTTTTCCCTTTCTTATTTAAGAATAATGTTTCTGGATTCCCCTTTTGATTTTATCCATCTGTTATCGCCAATGTGGAGCTGAAGTGAGGAGAAAATCGTAACTGCTTTCTTGAGCGAAGCATTGATACATGAGAATTTTTAAAAAATGCGATAATGTGTTGAAAGATAAAATTATACGAGCTGTTATTTTCTTGTCTCATAGTCTCTGAACCAAGAAGTGCTTGGTTCAGATTTGAGCTAAAGATAAAGCAGGGTATGCAGCTAACCCTTGGGCACTGTGCAGTGCACTGTGCTAAATACTATGAGAGCTCTTCTGCAAAATCATCAGCTTTGTGTTATCTGATGATGTAGCTTGCTGTTCCCCCACTGAATTTCTATCCAAATTAATCTTGTAAGAATTTTTGCAAGTTCCAGACCACAAATAAAAGCAAATCATAATTTTTCAGAGGACGTGTCTAAAATTTGGCACAGCATGAGGTGCTTCTTTCCAGAGATGAGTAATGTAACACAATAGTATGATTTTAATTAAATTCAGCAGCTTTTGGTATGCTCTGATATATCTTGTTCTGCAGGGGGAGAATTGATTCCATTCTGCTTTATACAACTGGCTCTTGGGCATTAATAGCATGGTTTTCATCCATCTCGCAGCACTTTACCAAAATCATTCCCTGATGCTGTTCCCGTTTCACAGATGGGAACCAAAGCTCAAAGGTGCTGCCCAGGTCAGGAGCGGGGCTGGAGAAGCAGCTCCAGGTCACCTCTCTGCTCACCCCCTGGTCAGGTCACAGCCACCTTTTGGTACATCAGCAAATCAAATGCTGCTTTAATCTACCTCATCCCACTGAAGCCAATGGTGAATCCATTTTCAGTTCCATGTGAATGTCTTGCAAAACCCCACAGTTTTCTTTGGATGACTCCAGGGTTGCTGTGCTCGTGAAGACTTGATGGTGTGCTCAGGACACCTGGGGTGTCAGAACCGATGGCTGATAGGGAACCCATGGTCACGGGGATGGGGTGATCCCATGTTCAGAGGGTGAGTTGCCATCCTGGAGAAAAAGAGGAGGGAAAAAGAAATTGAGAAGGTTGGAGTTATCAAAATGACCTGCTATGAACAGCCAAGGAGAGCTGAGCACTTCTCCCTAGAGAAATATATTTTGGAATGGAAGCAGCATTAAACTTCAGTGGTGGGACAGACAGACTGGTCTGTAAGTGCAAGAGCTGAAGCCAACTGATGACCCCAAACCCAAATGTGCATGGAGAGCACAGCCTGAAGTCCAAAATCTTGGTGAAATTGCAGACACTCGTGGGGTTTCTCTGTCTTGCCATGATGCTTTCTTCAAAAAGAGGTTGTTGGAGGATCTGTATGCCCAGCCATGGGTTTTGTGCGTTACTACAAGGTGTAATTATGGGCTGTAGATACCATGCTGTGGAAATGTTTTTCTGCCACATCCTGATCCAGGAAGACTTAGCACAGCCCCGTCCATCCCAGCGGAGCTGTAGAACTCCTTTGCACCATCTTGAGGCTCTGGTCCTTTCCATTTATGAAGAAATCCCTTGCAGAAGGGGCAGTGGATGGGAGCAGCTCATGTTTCACGGGTGTCACATACTCCACCTGCTTTTTAAAACACTGAAGTCTGATCACTGGACAAAGGGAGATTGGCATGCTGGCACTGAGAGGCTCGAGTCCCGTTCCTGGTAAGGAATGAAACACCTTCTTTAATCTCCTGTGGGTGCTTGCACAAGTCATGAAAACGTCCTCACAGATCTGCCTGACACAATCTCCACCAAGAGTGGCCTGAGGTGGGAACAGCTCCTTGGGACAGAGGGCAGGGAGTAGGACATTTCCACCCTGCCTGCTTCTTACCGGGCTTTCTATTCCCAGGGCCCCAAGAAATCGGAATGGAGACAGACAGGGAAAATAGAAGATAAATCATGCCAAATCCTCCCTGCTCTGTCACACACGGATTGGAGGCTAAGATGCTGCTGTACAAAATTATCCAAGTAAAACTGACCCATCCCTGACCCTTGGTATTCTCTGTGATGGTACTGCAGAGATGAACAGCTGGCTTCAGTTGCTAGGACAAAGCACCTAGATGCTGAAATACATTCATAAATAAATACATCTTCTGCTTATTGCTGTTAGAATTACAGCCTACCTGGCTCTTCCCATTAAATAATTCAGAGGAGGGAGCAGCCAGGCAGTGCATTGAGCTGTGCCTTCCCTCTGCAGTGAGGATTGCTGCAGAGGAGCATGTGGGGGTGACTGGTGAGGACATGGCGTGGGATGGATCATGGGCAACCCGAGTGACTGCTGAGAGCAAGGAAGGGGTTTTGCATTAGGTGCTTCGTGAAATATTAATTGATTATGGCCGTATCTGATGTTCTCTGGCTGTGGGCTGCTCCTGCCTTGCATTGCATTTGCAGGGTACTGTGTGCTGTGCGTATGTAAGCTCTCCAACCCAGAAAGTAGCCTAAACGTTTTGTAAGATCAAAGGGGTGCTTTGCATCATGTGTCGAGAACGATCATCTGCTCTAAGACTTGTCCTCAAGAGGAGAAGCTTGCTCTGAACTCTGTAACAAATTCCTTGGTCTTCCCTTCTCTTTTAGGCTCTAAAACAAACACATCAGATCGATCCTGCTTGCGTTCTCTTCTTTGATCTCTGGAAACGATGCTGTTGAATGCTGTGGGGTTTGTCTGTGAAGAAGTCTACTCTGGGAGGTTTATTATCTCTAAGAGCCTGTTCCAGCAGTGTTTGATGTTGCTGGGGCTTTTGCTCTTCATCTAAGAGGGATTGGGTTTGCTGCAGCCCCGGCGTGGGCTGGGAGGATAAATGACTCAGCAGGTGGTTTTTCATGACGATGGAGTGAAAAACAAAGTCTGGTGCTTAACTAACAATATTTAAAAAGAGACATTGTCAAATGAATTTAAGTGAACTGGCATCTCTGCAAACCTCTTGGGTTTCAGTGGACTCAGAATACTTTTACTCATCACTGTTCCCAGCTATAGCATTTAATGCTATTTATGAAGTTGCAATGCACCTGGAGATCTGTAAGAATTTCCCAGGGAATCAGTAGCTTTTAGACTCCTTGACTTCCAGTGTTTCTGTTCTTTTTTTTTTTTTTTTTTTTTAAAAAAAAAAAAAAAAAAGACATACAAAGTGGTCCCACACAATGCAGTTGCTCTTGGGGAGCTCATGGCTGGAGGACATGCAGCACCATCACCCAACCAGATGGAGACGCTTCTCCCTGCATGGTTTGGGACAGGTTGATAATCTGCATGAAGGTGTCTCAATGCAAATCCTGTGCTAGACTTGGCTGTGTGTGAGGGAAAGCCTGATGAGAAACACTGAGTTAAAAGTTCACCCAGTTGGCTTTTCTTAGAGTTGTCTTAAGGTGGAGATGATGGGGCAGGAGCAAGACCAGAGCTCTCCTCCCCCAGCCTCTCCCCACCACATGAAATTTGTTTCTGCAGCCAGCTCAAGTGGAAAACATCATCTCGAGATGAGCCTGACCTGTGGTGGTTAGCCACGAAGGCACTTTGAGGAAAGCGGCACAACCAGCAACACAGGGAATCATTGATGGGACAGGACTGGGGTGGGCAGTTGACCCCACACCTCCTGCCAGCACTGCCACCCAGTGCTGGTGCAAGTCTCAGTGGAAAAGTGTTTAATGTGTTTTTTATAGCTGGCTGATGGAGGTCCATCCTCATCAGCTCACTGCTGGAGGATTAAATTTTCCTATGTTTGGCAAAGAAAATAATGTAAATGGATATATAAGGGAACCTAAGCCAACAGCAGGGAGAGATTTTAAACAGTGGTCATAATTAGTAGGGCTAAATTAATTTACATTGTTGCACATAGAGCTTTTGGAGAAGAGTAAGGCCCATTTGCGCCCACAGCCCATGGCATGGTCCCAGCCCTGGGTGACTTGTGCTGCAGTCTAGGGGCTGGCACCCTGTTTTGGAGAAGAGAAGAGGAGCTGTGGGAAGTGGTGGTGACCTGGGGACACGGGGAGCCTCTCTGGAGCCACTTGCAGCTCCTGGCTGGCCTGTGACATTTGTACGGGCAACTGGGGAAAGAGGCACGAACAAAGGGCAAACCTAAGGCTTTCTCCAAAAATCCATCCTTCAGCTCCAGATTTTAGCTGACCCATTTAGTAATCCTCTCCTCGGCGTGACTTTCCTTCTAATTGCGTTCTGTGCATCCTTATTTAGCCGTTATCTGCTATTGCAGAGATACAGGTTATTAATTCTTTCCCAGCCCTGACTTTCATTGTGATGCTTTGCCAATGGTCAAGGTGAAGCTGGGAGAGCTGGCAGAGCCACCATCTCTGTGCAACTCTCATTAAAAAACCTTTTTCTCTCTTTGCTGCCTCCTTGTCTTACATGAGGAGGGTTTATCACAGGAACTGATTACACCTCAAGCCCAGATATATGGTTGGAAATGTGTGCTTGTGATTTTCTTTACTGCTCTTTTATTCTGGCATGGTGAGGACTGGAGAAGGAAATAGTCAGAGATAAAAAACAGAAGATGCATGTAAAAGAAAGGAGGTCGTGCCTTGTGGTGGATTTTTTAATTTTTATTTTAACAAATGGTGTTTAATTAGAGATCACCTTCAATTTCTCCTTCCTTGCTGGAGCTGGGCAGGATGCTGTAGCCCTGTGGCAGTGGTGGCTGTACCCCCTTCTCTGTCCAAGAGGGGTTTGAGACCGGTTCCTGTGACCAGCTCAGCCACGTGCAGGAGGAGCTGGTGGCTTTTTAGTCTGTGATTCACGTGGCTTTTGTATTTGTCATTAATCCCCAGGGGACAGCAGGGGAGAGGCAATGCACGCAAACACATACGTTTTGCAGAAATCCGGAGTGCCTCCTCGTCTCTCACTGCACCTTTTTGCTTTGAAGCTTCTCTCCAAAATGGGCTTCCCCCAGCATCTCACAAATGCATAGGCAGTTGTTTGTGCCAGGTGTTGGGGTGATCACCCAATGGCACCTGCCTTGCAATGAGACTGTGACAGCCAGTGCAGCCCCATCTGCCGAGAGGGATTCACCCATGGACGCCACACACGATTCAGTGTGAATTCTACTGGAGACCTTTATTATTGGTTACATGATCACTTATATACTCTTAAGCTACTAACACCCACACACACATAAACAACTCTTCATTGGCTAAAAGTTACTGTTCACACGCTTGGTTACAGTACTTGATTGGATAAATCCACCTGTTCATGAGGCATTCTTTTTACTTCTGACTAGTTACATAAGAAGTTTCTTATCTTGTTTTCTTGCATTCTTTCTCACAAATCTTATTCTAGTCTCCTTTTTTCACTCAAAGTCAGGACTTAATTGCTCAAGGCCAAAGCCACTTGCAGCTTCGGCTCTTAAAGCGCCAACACCCATCTACACTTCCCACCCATCACTCTCCTCCCTTCCGTGTCGTATGTGGTCATGGTCATACGTGCCACCCTTGGGTGCTCCTTGATTCCTGTGGGTTTGCGTCTTGAGTAGAGGCATGGCAGCCCTGATAGCCCATGGAGCATGAAATCATCCTGCTCTATGGCTGGGGTCACCATCCAGTCGTGGTTTTAATTGAACTTGCAGCAGATTTGACCGCTATTTCCAAACACATGGTCTGAAGCTGCTCACCAAAGGAAGGATGAAGTAAAGCAGGAGAAGGAAGGAAAACTAATGCTAGAAACAGGATCCAAAAATAGCAAACTCAGGGGCTAGCCAGGCCATGTATTAAATCTTTCAGGAGAGGCAATCTATCGTGAAACAGGGAGGGTGGGAGGGAAGAGGAGAAAATTGCTCTTGGGGGCAGTTAAAAGTTCACGTGTCTCCAGTTTTGCTCCCCCACAGCATCAGCATCCCGTCCTGTGGGGATCCTCTCCCTGGGGACCCCAGGCTGCCTTCA